>NW_022982996.1:0-19302 GCF_902652985.1 Pecten maximus
CCAAGAACAAATGAAGAAGCCGACGCTAGAATTTCAAAGTACAATTAACTAGAGACAGTCGCAAAAGAGGCGCAAAAAATGTAATGACATCAAGGATCAACATACTGTACTTCATGGTACTTAACAAGAAGATCATATAGGGACGGTGTCCGCGAATGATCGACAGTTTTAGGGACATCACACTAAACGCCATTGTTTATACCATGGTGGAATGGATAACGATTCCGCTACTATGCATTGTGACGTGTTATCATGTTCTATTCTCATGATTTAACCTAACCACTTCTTTGCTATATTTGGTTTGCTAATTATGTGAACAGGACGTCAAACAATACTAAACCAAACCGTCTATATAGTAGCTGTCAAGTTCCTATGACAACATGCAAAATCGACATAAATCGTTCCATTGAGCGTTCCCTCATGAACAGTTTTTTTGATACATTGAATACAATAAGAATGAAAATAATACACAAGTAATTAGTCTGCGATATTGCTTTTACGGTTTCTACCTTTCACTATATCAACTTAAGTTGTCCTTAACCTTATTTGTAATTCTTTTCTGTAGTGTTGTTTCTTCCTAACTTACTGAAATGGTGGATGAGATGACGGTAAAACAATAAAAACTGAAGAAAAAAATATCCTGTATTGATTAGTTTGTCAATAGGTTTAAAGATGCAATAATAGTTGTGAAAGTTACTATGAATGTTGGTGGTTTTTTTTTTTTGGGGGGGGGGGGGGGGGGGGGGGGTGCTCTAGTTGAAAATTCACAATTCATATACTTGTCTGTGTAACGTCTCACATGGTTCCCCTGTACTAATAGCCGGTGAAACAACGTAACCATGTTCACATCATAAATTAATCCCCTCTATGTATCCTGTCGCATTTCCAAACACAGCATCAGCTGAATAAATCGTCAAGTCATTTGTCTACAGTCAGACATAGCCTTGGGCAAATTGACCGACACGAATATGAAATAACGCATTTTCTCAAAATCGTGATAAAAAATAATTCATTTGAAACAAGATACGTCTATATATTATAAATAATAACATGAAAAATCACTTACAGTATTCAACGATACGTCAACTGCACGAACTGATCTATAATATTTAACAACGATTCTGGACATGTCATGATAGACGTTTTGTCGGTGAGTATTTTATGAGTACATTCATAGAGGAGCTTGATTTACATTGGGAGTTCATGATAGCTTTGCACAAGCCGAATAATAGTAAGTCATTATGTCTTATTAACACATGTAAATTGTATGAAAGCGAGGCAGCAGTGAGCAACCGATATATATTTATTGCATTTTTGCCAGTTAATTAAAGAAAACTGCAGCGATAAACAGTGAAAATATAAGATTTTGCAATAAAAATTTAAGATTTTGCAGTGATAAAATAAGATTCTGCAGGGAAAAATAAGTTTTGTTTTCGTTTTTGACCAATCAGAGCGAACCTTTGTATTCACCTCATTGAATTTTGCCGATTTTTTCAAACGAAGCGAAGATAGATAAATGAGTTATTTTCTTGTATTTCTGTAATATTCAGGCTAGGTTTTGACAAAATACTCACTTGACGTTAGCTTTTCAAATACAGATTATCAAATTACAGCAGAATACTCTGACATTGTGGTTGATCAGTCCTTTCAAGATTGCGCCGTCAAGGTGACGTTGTAGCGTAGTAACATCACAAAGAGAAGACGTCGTGAATTGTATTACTGATTACCGCACTTTTTGACACTATGGATTTTCCATTTATTTTAATTTTGTTTTTATCATAAAAATGCCATCGTATGACAGAAAATATCGATATTTTTCACGACTGCTTAATTTACATATGATGCTGTCATATTGATAGTATGGCCCGAAATCAGAAAGTTCCATATCTGAATACATTACGTCGTCGAACGTCGTCAGGAAATTTCCACCAGGTTTTCTGAAAATTCTGCGTTGACACTTCCAAATATAAGATATGACATATAACGCACACACACACACTCACAAACACAAAACGGAGAGCACTCAAGTTAATCCTTTTGAAATAATTAATACCCTATGAAAATTTACTTTTATTGATGGCATTTTTCCTCTTAGAAATTATTACGCCACTGTATCAGCCAGTCAAAAATGACGTTACAAATGGCTATGTCAGTCAGTATTACATACAATTTTAAGCCAATGGAAATGCTTGTTATAAAAATGGTAAGATTATAATATGACACATCTTTTTGATAGATCTAGATTTCGAACATGATTAGTATATATTGTGTCTTATTGGCAAAAAGGACACATGAATTTATTTACTATCTTTACAATATACTCGCCTTTCTAAGGGCATATGTATAATATATTAATTGTATCATACTGTCAACGAATTGGTAAGGGACATCATTACGCTTAACAACGAATTGGTAAGAGACATCATTACGCTAAACAAATCATCCATCTGTAATTAATATAAATAGAGGGTCTGGCTTCATTCATAGTCGAACAGAGATGTTTATTTTGACAGAAAACGTACGACATGTCAGCTACGTCCTGTAGCAGCGTCCCGCTGGGCTCCATTAGGAATTGCAAGGACAGGCATTAGTTTGATTTAGGTATATCCAAAGTACTGTTAGCTGCTATATTTCTACCTACGCTATCTTAAAATGTCAAAGTATCTTATAGTAATGACGTCATTTTGTCATAAAATTTTGTTGCAGTTTAACTAGTTTGAATAATTGCTTTTTCGTATACATGTTGAATTATATATATATATTAAGATGAAACGACACACACAGGAAAGAGAGATATAATCAATATGTGTTTTATGATCATGTTTGCAAATTAACTATATTGTGATGAACAACCTAGGCCATTTTAGCTGTAAACATACAAATGCGCATCAAATTGCACACTTTCACTAGATAAATGAAGTTACAGCGAAAGACGTTGATATGATATTGGCCATGTTTATTTCACGACATTTATATTTTTTTAACCTGCAGTACAGAACGCCAAGAAAATTAAAATATATAGAGGATATCTAACAGTGTCTTCAGTAATACCAAATATATTTCACGAGTGAGGCTAATATTTTGATATTTGTTCACGAGTGCGCAGCACGAGTGAAAAATATCAAAATATTAGCCACACGAGTGAAATATATTTGGTATTACTGAATACACTGTTAGATATTCTGTTTATTACATTTTTTATCAACGAAAAACCTACCCCGTATGCTAACTAGGCCTACAGCGATAATTTGTTAACAAAATAAGTACTTTCCCCCGTCCAGGTGCTGACATATTTGTCGGGCTTTCTGATTGGTCAATTATTTTGGTATTTTCTAATCATTAATTTGATTAGTCAAATCAGCAAAAGTGATATTTTTCACTAGTGAAAAATATCACTTTTATAGAATGAATAATTTTTGATATTTCACTGGTACATGTGTAAAAATGTAATAAAAAGACTTTTTATCAAGGAGCATTGACCTTCAATGGAATTATTACCCCGGCAAGGGGAAGGGTGGCCAAATTAGTCGCTGCTTACGGTACTAAGTGGAATACATATGTCATATGTTTCCCCTGCCCTACACGGGTGTGAGGAACACAGAGATCTCATGAATAAAATGCAATAGATATATACAAGTTAAGAGGTTGGATGATTTGTAAAGATATAGTTCCCCCAATTTGAATACCGCTATATACAGTAACCATGTTCTGTGTGCAGTCTCTCTCTCTCTCTCTCTCTCTCTCTCTCTCTCTCTCTCTCTCTCTCTCTCTCTCTCTCTCTCTCAATTTAAATATGTAAATATGACTATTTATATACCATCTTGCTGTAATGATTATGTGTAATTATATCGGGAAAGGGCTTTATATAAGTTGTATAACTTGTGCCCAATCCCTTTGTAAAGTTTAGTTACGAATAAAAATATGTTTAAATTAAATGTGTGCAGTCACCATATGACCTTCGAAATGAATTTATATTATCTGCGTTCAATAATCGTGGTTCCAGTTTCATTATGGTTCGTACATACAGTAAAATACAACCTTGTGACGGATGATTTTATGGGATGCGGTCATAATATTCGCATCAATCTGCAACAAATAGTTTACAAATATGCGTTCATCAAATCAGAATAAAGATGGTAGTCGACTGTGAAATGGCAACTGTCGGTTTTCATTTTGAAATTCATTAAATAATGTTTCTTATTATTAAGTTTAAACTTCTTTCTACCACAATAGGTGCACGTGGGTGTTATTCAACTCCCAAGGCATGGAATAATCGTTACAGTCGTTGAATTACATTCAGTTTATACCACACGTGGAATAAACTCTAAATGCGTTTTGATTGGTTGACACGGTATCCTTTGACCGGAACTATTTTTTAATCACATGGTTCAATGTAATTTGATTGGCTAACACTTGAAGGCCGGTTCACGATGTCCTGGAAATGATAACCCACAAGAAGTAGTTCGCAGTTGTTTGTTGTATTCTTGAAAATATATGAAAATAATCATCAATTTACTGCTTTGAAACAATAAACCTACTTATTGTTCTGTTATGATTTGTAATGCATTGTAATATTTCCATACATTTCCGAATTTGTCAGTTTTGCATATTAATAAGCGGCATCTTAAATAAGGTAATTTCCTTACACCACAACTGATATTTTGAACAAACGTTGACACAAAACAAGTCAATTCATCCTCATAATAGCTTTCCTGTTGTGGTAGAAACAGGTCACACAAACTCGTAGTTGTTGTAATTAAAGCTGGTTTTGTTTTAACTTTTGAAAAACAGCTAACGAGAGTGAAAGAAATGCCATATACAACAACCACTCGTTGTTAACCTCTATATACACGGAATTCAATATTTGTAGAATGTAGACATATTTTATGATGCAAATATCAATTCATTAATATATTAACCAATACCTCTCCTAATATGAAGTTATTTTCATGAATTGTTATTTGAACGCATATGAAAATTTTCTCGGCTTGGAGCTTTATGAGCTCATCAGTTTTTATGCATGATCTCTGGATAACAAATACCGCCACCATAACATCGTCTTAAGGCTGTTGACTGCACTTTCCGGCGTCGCTCGTCAACATCGTGGCGGCGTTCCCAATTACTGGGGTATGGACGCGGCCATAATCCCTAATCAACTAATGGCTGTCCATCTTTATAAGCCTTTAATGTCTAAATTATCTGCGGGAAAACGAGATATCAGCAAAACCCATTTGTTATTACGCAAGTAGAACGGTTTTGCTGAAGCGCTATTCATAACAACTGGTGCTGCTTTTGCTGACGGTATTACAATCACAAGAAAAAACGAAGATAACGACCATTATTTGCTAAAGCATATTTCTGTTATATTGAATTAAGAAATCCTTGAAAAAAACAGCCGAAGACAAATGGTGGTAACGAAACTCCTATGATATATACGCCTGATGTGTTTTAAAGTAGAGTCAACAAAATGCTTGTTACTCAAGACAACGATCTCGCTCTCACAAACGTTTAATGGATAGAGATTCGTTACGGAACAGATAGAACAAAGATGGCTATTGCACAAGGGTAATGTTATTTGAGGGTTTTGTTTCATTAGTGATGATCAAATTAATAAAGGTTTCCAGACACATTAAATGAATTGTTTTTCGATTGAATGTCTAACTTACTGCAAAGAATCGCTAGACAAAGTAGAAGAGCATTCTCGAAAGGGCCGCTGCGCTGAAGTCTTGTTAACTTTTAATTATGCTTATGCTCAGACAAAAGCTCGCATTCATTTGGTTTGAAAATGATACGCATATAGAAACGATATAGCAAATATTTAAATATACATTTTTGCTTATACACTTATAACATTTCCTTTAAAATTTCATTCTAAATCCATGTATGAATGACAACAAGGTTGTGATACCACACAATAATTTGCAACGGTCAGCATGACTAGACTTGACCACACGACCTCTGACGTAGCCATTTCTTACTTATCGAGTATTGTTACTAAAATATTGGCCTATACACGATTTGTTGTCCACTTTCAGAAGCAGACGATTTCATGTACATGTTTTATTTGCGTGACGTACGCTCAGCGATGTCATTGCATGCGTCCATTTCAATGAGATGATTTCAAGTCGAGAAAAGAAATCAACCTCTGTACCAATGTTTTGCATGCACAATTCTGCCTTTAAAGGATTGGGTAGTGTTATTGTCGATTGCATGCAGTTATACATGGATTGAATAACTGTAAAGTTTTTGTCCAATCCATCACCCAATAAGATCGACCTAGCTGCGGTTACATCATTTTATTGTTAAGATACAAAAAAAAAAAATACAAAACATTTTAAAAAATAAAGTGAATTAAATAAAAACGGACAAAAAATCATACGCATTATAACCACTGAAATGCATTAATCATACAACATTTAGTATCTTTTAACTCAAGTAATAATAAAAGTCATGCATGCGAGTTCTGACGAATCACCCATGCAGTTTGTATATCCAGAGAAAAAGATATATAGCGTCTGTTTTTATCGGCCGACCTTTGCACGGCAAAGACCCACCTACCAACACAGTACATGTACTAGTGAATTCGCTCGGTAAATTTGGTCTTCGTCTTGAGTGTCCGCCAAAGTGAGGGAGGTTATGGAAAAGTCCCCTGCAGAGACAATTCAATCTCCTTAAAATTGGTACAGTATTGTACTTAACAATCCTCTCCTTGACGTTCAGCTTTAAATTATTGTCAGAAACGACCGACTAGTCATTTGTCGCTGCAAATGTTACCGGGTGGTGTGTTACGCTGCCGTGCCCGGGTTATGACAGGTCCCCGGGGGTCTCCATTGTCTGTAGACACTTCTATAGATGACTTGGTATATCAGCTTGTTGCTGGGAATCCGTAATAGCACAATGTCCCATTTTCAGACCTTAATAGATTACTGTCCTGGTAAAAAGCCTTAGATAATGTGATGGCCATGTGTACCGATAACAGGATCATTTTAAATAACTGCACTTATAACGAAAGTTGCACGACGCTGTAATTGTCCAGCACGCATCATAGACTTTTTGCATAGATTAATAAATATGGCTGTGGTATTGTTTGAAGACCGTTAATAATTATAGGTCTTTAACAATAAACTCATTAAAATATACTTGCGTGAATTAAAAGTACACACCGGCTACATTTTGGAATTAACATCCAATTTTGTCTGAAATATCTCCCATTCTACATCGTAAACATGCACGTCATTTATAGCTAGAATACCGATATTAATTAAATGATATAATGTAAATGGTATTTCTGAGTATCTTTCAATTTTCCCCAAACTTGTTTCCGTTTTAAACTTAACCCAGAACAGTCATTATTCAGAAATTAGGCAATTATCGCCTTGCTTTCGGCAATGTACTCCTCCAACGTGTACGCGTGCTTAAATTCGTACGTGCAGTTACTGTGTAGTGCATGTACTCCTACCCCATCGTGCACGTGCGCTACGATGTAAATATCAAATCTCACTGGACATAACGCTGTCATATTCAAGTCAAAATCCCTAATTCAACTTCTTGATGGTCCGCAAGGCATCTGCAAATTGAAGTCGGCAAACCTCATTGAAAACTTCGACCAGAAAGAAACAATTTCGTGTAACATGATGATTTCAAAATGATATTGAAATAGATTAACTTAACGATTGGTTCGACTGTTGACAACCCAGTTATATACTAATGTTCTTTTCTGGCTCCAGAATTTTCCAAAGAAATGAGTTCATCTGGTTTTCAGATTAGCACTTAAGTTTCGACAGACTGTTAGCGTAAGGGCACTTCAGAATAGGTTAATATGCACAAAAGCATGGAAGCCGCAGATTCCTAGATAACCGTTTCGGGGAAATTAATCTAATTTCAACGTGAAAAACTAACTCAGAGATCAATAATTCCGGGGAAAATTGTTTTTTTTTCGGGGGCTTAGTTTAGCAAACATCGCTGATTGGTCATTATCCCAATTATTTACGATTTATCAAAAAAAAAATCTGTATATAAATGTAAACCCTACATTTCTGTAGGGGTTGTTTGTTTTTAATAGAATTTATCCTGTAAGATTGCTTCATGAAATTCCATTTTAATCTTAAGTGGTTATCATCTTCTTAAAGTAAATTCGGCTCCCGTTCTAGGAAACACATTTTATGCAATTACAAGCCAACATAGCTAGTTTATACCGTACAATACACGATGATGTGTCAGTATACACAATCCTTACGTACAGATTTGGCGTACTTTTGGATGAAATATTCCATTATTCTGCCAAATTTAACAGTTCAAACCTAATCCGTTTTATTGTCAGTTTATTAAATCATTTAAAATGTTTGTCAGATTTATAAGTTTTCAATTAGAAATCTGTAATCTCGCATACTTGCACTTTTCTTTCGGGAATATTGGAATCAATTACCTGTCTGAAAGCCATTAAAATGAAATTGTCAGACAACTATCGTTTTTTCTGGCGTTAATAGGTAACGAGGATAAAGAGGGATATTATTTTTGATAGTGAAAGTACATTTTATCCTACACACACGCCAGCACCTTCAGCGCAAGATTTCTGGTAGTGTCACCAAGTGAAAATGTCTCTATTTGTTCATCAGTGCTTAAGTCATGTGTGGTAAGTTGTAACTGGTGTAGAACTCACCATCAATACACTAAGGTCACATGAGGATAATACGAGTCTACTTCAGGGTCATTTTATAAGGTTATTTCACTGAGAAATGCCATGACGAGTTAGTGTTGGTACACAGGGGCCTCACAATTTGTTACAGTCTACGTGTATTTGGAACTTCCTTATAGTGTGTATATAGCACAGACGTTTAGCGGGGCTTGATTAAGATTTGGTGAAAATGACAACCCCGGTGTTCATGTATTAACGTGTAGATGGGTGGAAAGCATTTTGTGACGGAAAATCAAAACCCACCTACGTTTCTCGATGAAAAAAAGCAAAAACAAACAAAACATATTTCTGTTTGGTGTAGAAAAACAAATTCTTATGGTCGTTGAAAATATCGATAAAAGTGTCATTTTTACCGAGCCTAGCTTCAAAATACACTGTATGTCTGAAAAATATGCTATACACACTAGAGACATTCAAAATAAATGTAGACTGTAACAAGTTCTCAGGTCCCTGTGTGTTCGCGTAGATATGGTGTCTAATTATGTTGTAGGTTCCTCAAAGTACAGATATAGTTTCGCCAGATGTACAGTAATTTTACACCTAAAGCAAGAGAACATCAACATGTAAACGAAACAATTAACAAACAAACTAGAGATTGTTTGTTTGTGAACGATAGAAACCCAACCCTACCCCCTTCCCAACTCCCTTAGGTAGCAGTTTACAGTAAACGCGACCCAATCTGAAAAAAATAAGGCACATATTTTGAATAAGAAAACATAGCCAGTTAATCCTGCATATATCTAAACAATAGTATAATCTGCTTTTTCTTTTCTTTAAATACAGTGTAAAAGTCATATTTGAAAAATTCACCAAAAATACAATCAATGACTATGAAAGAGCATCAGAATAAGATGTGTTTGGGTATGTATGTGTTCGATCTTTTGCAATTTTTACTGTACTTACACTTGTATTTATGCATGTATATATATTTGTAATCTATAACCATTTGCAATTATAATACATTTGTGAATATCATAGGAACAAATCTAAAATTCTAGACAATAATGCAAAATATCATGATTTGTGGCCCAAATGACACCATTACCTACAATGTTTTTTTTTTTTATCTGAAACCTTTTTTTTTATTCAAACATCTCCACCCCAATATGTTCATCATTAGGATTATCTGCAATATCTTACCTGGTCTCTGCTACGTACCATTTTTGCTGCAAGTAAAGCTATGTAGCTTTTAGTTTTTCATGTGTACCCCACTTTCGAAAATCCGGAAATTCGTAATTTCGGACCAATATTTTTTTTCTCTCCTTTTTTAAACAAAAAATGTGAAGTTTGTATATTGGTATACATTTATTTACTGATCTATTCATGTTTTAGGCATATCATAGTAATAGTTATATGCAAAATCACAACCCATGACCAAGCTATCCTACAGTGGTCTACTGCCCTACTAGACATTATTATTATTTTTTTTTTTTGCACTCAATTGACCGTTGACCTTTATGTCAAGGTCGCGTTGCACTTCGTCAGTGGGATGAAAGATATACAGCAACTCATGGCACAGACAAAATTTGTACTCATTTGGCCTTTGACCTTGAGGTCAAGGTCACTATGATCCGATAATGGAACAATGCACTTCCTCAGTGAGTGAATAAGGTTAATGGTTTACAAGATATCGCCAAGACAACAATTATTTGATAAAAAAAAGAAAAAGTTTAAAAACTGCATTTTTTTACCTAAAGGTCAAGGTCATAGTGACATAGCTGCAATGCACTGACATCAGTGAAGCAAGTATGCTCTAAATTCCATCAGAATGTCTTCAATGGCTTAGACGTTATGGCCCGACAAGAAATTATTTGAAAATTTAAACTTATTTGACCTTTGACCTTGAGCTCAAGGCTACAGTGACCTCAAGGAAATGCACAGCACATTGGCTTCAGGTGTTAAGTATCCTCCAAATCTCATCAACATGTCTTCGAATGATCAATTAAAATTATGACGTTAAACTATTTTGTGTATGTGTCAGCTGTCTTTTTCCTAACCCGTGTGTGATCAATGTATCCCTGGTAACCACTGGATCTCCCTGTGAAGTATGTGAGAATACATCAATACTCCTGATTTTTTAAAGTTTTTAGAATTTCTATAAATATTGCATTTTCAGTTTTGTGCTTACTTATTTAACTGATGTCAAACATTAATTACCCCGGTACTTAAAATCCTGAAACAAGTCCTTGTGATCCAATGTTGTGTGAAAATGAAATCTGATATCTAGAAATATTTTTAAAACATTCATTATAGAAAAGTAAAAATTAAACTTTAAACATCTGTCAAACTCAATGTTTATGTTAAACCACAAATTCTGAAATTGAGACAGAAAACTAATAAAAAAATATTTCCTTTTTTAACTGTTTTTTGTTCTCTTGTTTAATTTTGTTTCAGATTTCGTGAAGAGGTATCGGGTATAATCACCGTTCCTAATGGAAGCCTTTTTGGAAACAAGAACAGCAACCTGATTACAATTATCATTCCATGGCTTCGTTTAAGTCATTAGCGGATGATTTGTATCAAATTGCAAGAATAACAACAAGAAACATGTTTGATTTTTAACATTCAACTTGATCGGTTTATTCAAAACATATATGTATATAACAAAATTATCAATAATTTGATTTGAACAAAGTATTACTTATACATAGATACACTTTATATATATTTGACTAGAATAATATCACGTAACCTGATAATAAAATATTGATTCTGAGTAAACACTGTACAACAAAAGGCATTATCTATAACAATATACTGTAAAATAATAATTTTTAGTGGGAAGTTCATTTTCCTTGATTTTATTGGTACTCTTATTTAACAAACTTGTATGTCTATGAATTTCTAAACTGTTTAATTTGACATCTCTTTTTTTAATTTGATGAGTTCCTACTAGGTACAATTAATCGATTAAGTCAAGTGCCAACAATTTAATTGCACAAAATTTGAACCCCATGAAAATATATCATTTTTCAGTACTGCA
The DNA here is from genome assembly GCF_902652985.1 of Pecten maximus. Classification (NCBI taxonomy): domain Eukaryota; kingdom Metazoa; phylum Mollusca; class Bivalvia; order Pectinida; family Pectinidae; genus Pecten; species Pecten maximus. The sequence goes on from NW_022982996.1 coordinate 11,679, forward strand.
CTTACTAAGGGTAACACGATGTAAATAAATTTGCCAACTTGACAATTAAAATACCACAAAGTATACTCAGGTAGCTATTCCTTTGATTGCGAGTATCTGAAAGGCCGACACAGATTTTTAAAATGTCAAACGATGTGACCAATGTATACCTAGCCTACACCCCCTCAGGTGCTTGGGATGGATTGCAGTCAAAATTAACGAGGACTGTGGTATCATTGTAGAAGGGAACATCAGAGAGATTGTAATAATGAGCTTAATTTATATAATTAAAGACCTGTACTTGTTCTGGAGATATTACATACATCACTGGTCTGTTTTGAATACATAACCATGTCATAATTAATCTTAAAACACATGTATAGTTACATGATCGTCAACTCATTAATGTGTGCATGTACATGCCTTCACACGATTGTCTATATACAGTCAAAAAAAATATCGGCTTTCTCAAAACTTATCTGTCCTATAGGGAAACTGATTTGATAAGTTTCACATGCTTTGACATTATATATATATTGAGCAATGCGATGAACAGAATCTTAAACTCATGTCACTCTAATATGGAATTCATTAAAGTCATCAGATAATCTAATATTGAAAAACCAACTTTCTACCACAATACCCCGTGTTATTCAACTCTCAGACCATCAGTTAATCATTACAGCTGTTGATTAACAATCTGTTTATACCACACGTGGTATAAACTCTGTACGCATTTCGATTGGCTAACACGGTGAACTTTGACCCAAGCTGCAATTGTTATTGACGTCATCAATAATCTAATGACGTCACATCATCGGGTCCCGGACATCACTGGTACACTTTATTTGCATACGCGAAATTATACTTGGCCACGTTTCCCTTTGATTCAAGCCGATATTATTGTGGTAGAAACAGGTCACACGACTCGAAATTGTTGGATATGGAATTTATTTCACACTCGTAAGTTATTTTTTAAAAGTTGCAAAAAACACTCGCTAAAGCTCGTGTCTTTTGTAACTTTTAAAAAATAACTTACTCGTGTGAAATAAATTCCATATCCAACAACCACTCGTTGTGTAACCTCTATTTAACCAGTAAGCTAGAGGCTCGGCCTATATTAAATCAATGTACTTGTTGCATAAATTTCATATTACATTATAAACCTAAATGTGATATTCTCTATGTAACTATCAGATTTCCACATATTAATAGTTGAGAGCACAGGGAACGATAGCAAATTACCAACCTGCACAAAATAGACGTCAATGTTTTCTTATTATGTTGATTAAGGTCCGTAATTTGCTACCAATGCCTGTGATTGAGGGATACAAAAACTTAAGTGCAATATTTTTCTTTGACATGGTACATATATATATCTTTGTCAAGGTTAACAGAAAAGTCTGACTAGTTCATAATGCTGCTGGTATATCGTCATCTTCATCATCTGTTTTAGACTTTGAGGCCGAATCCCATTCGGAAGGCCAACTCCACCAAGTTTTGAGGGGTGCCATCCTTGAAGCACACATAAAGCTCTGTCTTGGATCTTTGACGACTGAAATGAAAAATTGTGTTAAAACAACAAATTCATAACAATCCAAGTAATTCGTTAATATTTAAGGACATAATAAGTTAGGTAAAAAGTCAAGAGTGTTAGAAGTTCAAAATCTTTCTGCTTCTATATGAATAAGGAAATCTTAACAATTTTATTATTGCAACATCATTAGATGAAGGGAAATTCACTTGAGTATTATCATCTTTAGAATATAAAAACAAAACGTTATCTCTTATTTTACTGAGGGAAAAGTTTCAAACTTGGAAAAACTTTACTCTACATTGCCATGTTTAATGACTGCTATCATATTGTGAGGTTCATGTAGGCCCTTTATGCCTCTTGTCTGTCTAGAAGTAACTGGACAAATAACTTATTGTTTTATAATTACTTACCCAACCACCCAGTATGATTCTTGAACTTTTTGATCTGCATCAGACTGAGGCACATGAAACAAGACCCCTTCCTCACGGAGGTGATAGAAGCTAGGATCGGGATGGGACGGCATACGATAGTCATTCTCACACTCATCTCTCTTCGTGTTTTTCTGAAAAATTAATAAGTACAAACATCAAAGTCCATAAATTCTGAGTATAAAACCTGATGATTTTAAGACACAGTTAAGAAAAACATGGCAGTATTAAACTCTAAAAGTTCTTGGGACATTTCCATAAGTTTACAACAATCCCTCAACCCCAGATATATACAGATTTGTAACTCCACTCCCTCATCACAAAAGACTTAATACCTACTGTGTACTTTGACTCTGTTTGTATGTTTGCTGGATTAATTGCCCCGTGAACAACCAGAGTCATTTTGAGGTGGGGTCTCCTTGAAGAAGTTGGCGACTACCTCACTGAACAACATACATTTGTACCAGAGGCCTGTTGCATGACACCCAGAGTTTTTAAGATAAAATGTGTATTGCCCAATGACAGAACTACAGCAGCACATTTCTCAGGTCCCCACAAAACAGAAACCAAGGGGATAGAACCATGCACGCCAGACCTTCACCCAAGGTTACGTGGCTGACGCTCTAACCAACTGAACTATTGTGGCTCCTTGGTAAGAAACACAAAGGGTTAAAGCTTTTTAGATATGGGACATCACTTCAATACTGAAGGCACTCTCTCATTAAAGAACAAATAAAGGTCCATAACTCTTATAAAGGAGACAGACATGTAAGCTATAGGCAGGTGCATCTTTGTCACAAAGAATGTTTCTTCTCCAAGAAATTGAAAGCAAGTTTCTCAAAAAAATGTTGATTGAAAGCAAGCTTTTCAAAAAAAATGTTGAAGTTTACGAAACATGTATTGAATCTTAAAATTACTTTCGTATCTTAATATTCCCTTTTTGAAAGATTGAAAACTGATAATTAAAAGTATCTAGGCATGCAGATGTTTACCTTTCGATATCTGTACCTATCAAACATGTGTTTGATCTGGGTACAGCAGAGGTGAAAATTGTGTGTGATGTCCTTCTCAAGCTCGTGTGTCCCTAATGTGGGGTTTACAAAAACCCCATCAATCTTGTCGATGTGTAGAAAGTGGAGAAGGCAGTTCTCGGCACCAACAGTCAATCTGTCACAGAATTATAAACGTTTATTAAATCTTAATTCATGTTTATGTCATTAATGTTATAATAACTAAAATTAATTTATTCAAATGTTCAAGCCCCGCTAAAAGTAGTAACAGTGACCTTGACCCAAAATCCCTTAAACTTTATATTTTCCTAGATATTATGGTCCTTTATCATTGTGTGAATCCCTCAAGGAATGAAGCCCCTCGAGTACTGAAAAACTTCAGCATTACATACATGCGTACAAGACGAATGGACAGGAAACCTATAGTCCCCCCGGTTAAACTGGTAGGGGACATAGAAAGGGTATTAACCCTAGTTAAATGGAATAGGATATATTCTCTCCATGCATCCAAAGATGTAGAAGTCTTAGTCTATCGCTTACAATAAAATGGAAGGAATATTTTCAATGGAAACTTGGAAAAATGAAGCTTGTATACTTTAGGCAGGATGAAATACACAATTTTTTATTTGATTTTTTACTTTATTTTCTTGTTCTTTAGATCATCCTGTGCCAATTCGTTGCTATGACTGTAGTCGACATGGAAAAGGCGCATCTTGGTAGGTGTTCCTTTCTGTAATGAATCCAGCAAAACATCACAATTTCTTCCAGTACAAGTATAATGTAAAGATTTTTTAAAAAACCCGACCGATTTTATATCATGATATTGACATAAAAAAACAGCCTATTTCTTTTCATAAGATAATAATATTCCTGTATTCATGCAAGTTCAATTCTTTGCCTTGGTAGTTATAATCACACATGTTTTATACAGATTTAAACATATAAATCGTCCAGGTTTTTCAATTTAATGTCCAGATCATTGTTACCTTGACAATGCTTCCGCCACTGGAGTTACTGGCTGATGAGCCATCGGAGTGGAAGGAATCTTTCCTCGTGAGCGTGTGTGTCTGTCTCCTAAGGGAGCTGGGAAAGTCACCTGGCGGACACAAGCAAAGCAAATATATATGAAATACAGAAGTTTGAAATTGATATAACATTACAATTTAATGAAATGATGATTTTTTTTTTTCAAAACAACAATGTCACAAAATTACATGTTTTGTCATCCCGATTTTGACTCTTTTAAGTTGGTACAGGATGTCAGTCCTACAATTCACATTAAAATTGAAACAGATCTACATACATAATCCTGTTGACTAGATGTAGTACATTGAAGCAATATTAAAAAGTAAAAAACATTTATCAGGCTTCTCTAATTTCATTATAACAAGACAAAATACAAATCTTTGATCTTGGCATTAAAGTTCTAGATGTTTCTCTTGTCTACATTATCTTTACCTGTGGTGTTCTTGGAGGGAGAGGTAGGTGGCAGAGAGTTATTCCCCCTTGGACACATCAGCGTCTGAACTGGACTGCTGTAACTTAAAATAGAAGATATCACATAAGAACTACAAGAGGCAACTGTGAACTTAACAGCTCACCATGGCTATCAGCTCACCATGGCTATCTTGTTTAGCAGCAACACTGACTAGTATATATATCTCTTGGAAATTATCATCTAATCCTAACTTAATTACAAACTGATTTTAAATCAGGAATACAAGATTAGTTGATCAATTTTTAACAAAAGGGCATGCATCCCTAAGAGAGAAGACTGGAAATGTGCAGAGATGCATCATATCATAGAGCAGTTTATAAGAAAGTTTCATTAAAATCAAAACACTAGCTCAGATGTAACAAACTGTACGTATCCCGACAAGTTTCAGAGGATAGAATTTAAATAGACAGATAAGCTGACCCCAGTATATGTTGATTGCATAGTATAATAATAATGAATGAGAGCAAACAAACTGACCTCGTATCACAGTGGGCAGGTAAGCCGAGAGCAACAATCTGCATCAGTGTGGCCCTACACTGGTCGATGTAAAATGGATCAGGCATACAAAGGGCAGGTAATCTGAATAATAACAAAAGATAAATGATTATAGTTAATATTCAATTTTGAAAATAAAAAAAAACAAAACAAATAAAAACCCACTTTATATTGACACAAAACTGAAAGAGATAATAATTACATGCGGTGATTATAACATTATACAATAAATGATAATTTTGAAGGACAAAAAAAAAGAGAAAATGTCTGTAAGATATTATTACCCCCGCTACCACTTGACACCCAGAAACCTCAGCAGTTCCTGAGATTAACTAGTCACATTGCATCAGGACGGCACTGGATGGACATGGGTAACACTATACGCTGAGTACAATATCATAACTTTCTAGATCGAATGTTGGATGAAAATTGTAAGAAGATTTGTCAAGACAAGGTTCTGTCGACAAACACAAGGGGAGGGGCTTAACTGCCGTATACCATTACCGAATGGAGGCAAACAGTTTTTGTCTACCAGCACCTATACCCCAATTTTATGTGGGGTGAAAGCAGAAATAAGAGGGGTGTTAGACTTATGAAAAATGATAAGGGGGAGATAATCCTCATAACACTTACTTTGTTGTACATCCTCCAGCCTCCAACAACACACAAAGCAGGCTATGTTTCTGTAAACAAATTAATTTAAATCGTGTTAAAATCCATTCCATTTACTTGTTCAACATTAAAATGACATAAGTAAGACCCTTAGAGCTATTCCAATAAAATACCTACCTGACCCCAGTACTCCACATTAAATCACTTCTATCCATGGTTGGATTGCCTTCCTATGTAATTTATTAAATAAATTCTATAGGTGGTACCTCTTAACCAAACCTGGAGTCCTGTGGTGGGGTAGATATTTTACTGGAAAAGGCCTTACTTCATTAAAAGCATGTGGAAAATGCTACAGAAGTATGAACATCAATATCTTGTAAACTGTACTTGTCCTCCTCAAGGACGAGAACAAAAGTGGTAACTATTTTCTGATTTACTATGACATGACAGACGTATTTCTAACAGTAGTGCATGGTACTTACGTAACCTACGATGAGCCAAAACCAGCGAGCCGTGACTGGTTCCGAGTAACCAAACATCTGCTCTTCACCTAGGTCGTACCACTGACGCGTCGGGTGAACTTCCCGCCAGACAACGAGTTGATCCATTCCACCACGGCCACTTAATGTCAATAAGTTATGGTAGCGTAGGTAGAGGTGAAGGTCACAGAGGTCATTCTTTGGTAAGTGATTGCACAACAACTGGGCCTGGTAAATAAAGAATATTTTAATGAGTTTCACAGGGATTCAAATTAAACCCTTACATTTTCACGATTTTGATTATTCCTTCCATAACCGGTATTTGTGACACTTTTTAAAAAGGTCTGACTATGGAAAGACAAAAAACTGTTTGTTATTGGAATAAATATGAACCGTTGTACAATGCAGCATTGTGATCAATTGTTCTAAAAATAGCAATTATTTTTCTTAATATACATGTATATTTCTAAATAATTAATATTTTGAGTGTTGTGGAATTATCTTTCCCTATTTCATCAAAAACAGTTCTTTTGATATTTTTCTGATTCCTTCATATATAGGGACTATTTCCTAAGAAAAGGTTTCCACATACCCTGTAAAACAAACAGGACCCTAGGATAGTATAGGATCTTCTACATCCATAGAAACTGTCCGACTGGAAAACAGAGCATAAAGTATCACATATGTTCATAAATGTATCAACAACCATTAAGTTGAAAAACAGAAATCTCAAGTGACAACAGCTTAAGATACTTATTTCAAAGGACCTGTTGCAGCTATATAGTGATTTTGGCCCACAGAGCTTTTTCATTAAAAATGATTGATTCATCAAATATGATAAATTCCTCATAACTTTTCGACATTTGGAAACCATTTTCTCATTTGGCCAACAGGTGGCGCTTCAGTCAATAGCATATACCAGATGGCAGCATCACCCGTCAATAACAGCTGAAAAAATGTATAAATTCAGACAAAATGTTGACAACTATATATATATACTCTCTTTTTGAAGCCTGATCTTGTGCACTTACAAACACGTAACAACTGTTATTATGTACGCGTTCTTAACATCAGATATCAGGTGTCTATGATATATCTCCGTTTACTTTTAAGTACAAATGCACACAATGTACACATTGCACACCACATTATACCTCTCTACTCTTTACAAACACCATGAACACCATACCCATTTTACTAAAAAGCAGTAGGATAAAAAGATAACGTCAGTACAGGTTAGATTTCATGTTGGTGGTGCTCAGAATTATGATTTTTGAAGGAAAAACATATGATTTGAACTGTAGCAAAGATGGCGAGTTGAGAAGTGATATGTATTCCCTTTTCCTCGTCCAAAGCCAAGTTGCCGAATGATTTGGAATATAGAGACACCTTTGTGTATATATACATATATATTATATATAAACAGTTCTCATAGTACAATTACGACAGGTAATTCAAATCTAGACCTTTGGAGCAGCAACACATAGTGCATATATATTTATATTCATAAGTAATAACGACAATATGGTCAAATATATGTACTGGATCCGCAGAAACAAATGTTTGTTGTTTTTGAATTTCATCGT
>NW_022982997.1:0-24535 GCF_902652985.1 Pecten maximus
AAATAAACCCATACCGGTCTGGGTGTTACGTTGGCGTGTCCAGGTGTGTAAAAAGGTCGTCAACAACCCGATCATTAGAGGAAACGGCCATGAATGACAAAACATCATATTTATTGATCTCGAGAAAACAGGTTATTAGTAATGAAGGCTACTTTGAAAATATACGCATACAGTAATTCAAAGCTATATCATCATTTCAGGTTTTAGTATTTGTTAAATTTCGTTTCCGCGAAGTGTGTATTGTAATGTTAATAATTCTTTACAGTCGGCTTTTATATCACATTTACATTACAGGTGGTACGGTCGATATAACAGTTCACCAGGTTCAGGACGGCGGGACACTGAGAGAAGTTTGTACAGCAAGCGGAGGAGATTGGGGTGGAACAAAGGTGGACGAACAGTTCGAAAATTTACTGAAAAATGTATTCGGTCAAGATGTCTTTGAAACCTTCCGGCGTGAACATGTTGAAGACTTTCTGGAGATCCTTAGAAATTTTGAGATGAAGAAAAGGACCTTGTCGGATAGACAGGACGATAACATTACTCTTTCGGTACCAGTCTCCTTGCTGGATATCTACGAAAAGCTGAAACCGTCAACATCTGTCGAGTTTATTGCTGCAAACTCTGGACATATCTTCCGGAAAAGGAACAAACTTCGCATATCACCTCAATACGTGAGTTCACTCTTCAAAACGTCTACTGATGGCGTTGTAAACCACCTGAAGAGGATGATGAAAAACCCACTTGTTGCCGATATATCCTCCATTATCATGGTCGGTGGATATTCCGAATGCTCGTTACTGCAGAACAAGATAAAAGATACGTTTCCCAACTTACGCGTGATAGTCCCACCAGAGGCTGGTCTGGCAGTGCTGAAGGGGGCTGTGATAACCGGTCACACACCTTCCGCTATCACTCACAGGGTCTGTCGATATACCTATGGATTTGATGGAGCTGTTCCATTTGTAGAGGGCGTCCATGATCCGAAAAGAAAACACGTCTTTGGCAAAGGAGTTGTACTATGCAATGGTTTATTTCAGAGGCAGGTTAGTGTTGGTGATGTCATAAGTGAAGGATACAAGGGTAAACGTCTGTGTTATCAGGTCAAGGAAAAAACGAGTACAAAAATCTATATCAGCGTTTATGCATCTCCACAAACCAATCCAATGTACGTTCAACATGATGGTTGCAAAAGGATTGGATCTCTTTACGTCGACATGTCCGACACCACGAAGGGGCTGGATAGGGGAGCTTATGTTCAGATGATATTTGGTGGTTCTGAAATCAAAGTGGAGGCAACAGACATACACACAGGTGGAAAACATTCGGCTACTTTTGATTTTATATAACCTAGTGACGATAGCGTTACTTTTAAGTTTTATTGAACAGCACCGTGCATTGATAAACAAAATCTGCAAATATTCTTGAAACCAACATTTTATCAGAGTTATATGACAGGAAATTGCAAATGAAACATTTTCACTTGATGATAACGCGAGATTATGACGATTGAAACAACAGGGACCTTTACATTGGACTTTTTAATTCACACGAGACAGTGACCTATCCTAACCGCCCTTTGTCCGTCGTCGTCCGTTGTGCGTTCGTAAACAATTACATTTCAACTTCTTCCCCAAAACCGCTCAACCAAATTCAATGAAATTAGACAGGAAGCTTCCATGGCCCAAGGCCAGCTACAACTGTGAATTATATGGGGTCTGAGGGGCGGGGCCAAAAAGTGTTGAATTATCTCAAAAAAATCTTAACTCCCAGATATGATAGAATCCTTCGAGTCACATATATCCCCCTGGGGAGGGGGTAAAGTATACTATAATTTATATAGGAAAATCACATTTTTTGAGCATTATTTGTTCCAAAATGCCATTGGAAATTATACTAAATTGGTTGTAATTATTAGTATGGTAGCACACCACAGTAAGACAGCCTGGCCATGGGCAATTTTTTTTGTTAAGCAAATAACTCCTGTATTATGATATGCATAAAAAATGAAAAAATAACTGTACACTATAATTGGTATATTCAGTATGAATAAGTACATACAGGCTTCACATTTATTAAAACAAAAATCAATAAATTGGTTCCGGATTTTAAATATCCGGATTTTCCGAACGTGTGTTTACACAGGAAATTTAGTTTTGCCTACAGCGCAAAATGGAAGCCCACAGAAAAGGTAAGATAGCGGAAAAACTTAATTTACAACATATGTCCAAACAAGATTAATTCTGTCTTTGGGATAGAGATATTTAATTTTAAATAGGTTTCAGAAAAAAAATTGTGTAGAGAATTGTGCCATTTAGGGTCAAATATCATAATATTTTGCAATTTTTGAGAATTTTTTAAGCTGTTACCATGGTATTCACAGCTCTAAAAATCACAGAAAACATCAGTTTACTTATCCTTCAGAGCTCTGTTAAAATTGCAAATGTTGTACAGATTTCAAATATATATACTTTATTAGAGGTTATATGTAAGGTTAACTGGCAATGTTTACATATCTAAAACATGTGCCATATTTTTCAGAATTTGGCATTTTTACTGTACACTGCTACCTATGGGATGCCTGTTGCAAACTACGTGTATATTGGCATTAACTGACTCTCAGGGGCTTGTGGGCTAACAAGTTAACCGAAATTTCTAGAAACTTCTTCTAAAAAACCAATTTAAGGTAGAATCAAATACTCTTTATAGACGGAATGGCCTTAAGGTGCCTTACAAAAATTGTTAATTTCATGACCATGCCCTGAGGTCAGCTTGATGTTATGCATATGTTGGTCCTGACTGAGTCTTCGGGGCTGATGGAAGGGGCTAAAACGAGTCAAATAAATTAACTTAAATATTTCAAAGCTCATATGACCATTTAGGTCCGTGGGTCTGTTGTTGTTCTATTCAAAAGAATGAACAGAAACTTTCTTTAAACCTTTAATATTACTCGAAATTGCTATGTTGTTACATAATGAAAATCAATAGGTTATTCCTATTGGTGTAATACCGTCAATACCCCCTAAATTACGAAGACACTTCTAGCTACAGCTTTAACTAGCTGCATATGTAAAACTCTCGAACACATGCTAAACTCCACGCTCGTATGGTATTTAGAATCGAATACCATCGTATCATCACTTCAAAGTGGCTTTAGAACTCAAAGGAGTAAAGGTGATCATTTACACTTCAAAACGTTGTGGCCTTTTAAACGCATAGGATCCAAGATAAATCTTCACTAAAACATCGTCCGTTTTAATTGATATTACTATTCAATGTGTAATACCAAAACGCGATAAACTTGATTAAGCCTCAAATATTACGCGAAAAATGTGAATTTCGTCTTTTAAATATCTGTAGGTTATTATTATTGGTAAGGTAAAAGTTAAGTTCAAGGTTCTCTACACGTTTTCTGATATGTTACGATTAATGAAATATGACCATCATTAAAAGGCAGTTCTAATGATATTTATATAGGTATCGAATACCGCTAAATCTAAAACAGTGTGTTTAATATTTTTGTCAGCTATGTAAAGCACATGTTGAACTTTATCTCTCTCGATGGTTCAACCTTTCTTGTTGGTAAACAAATTTCGGGGCATAATATTTGTAAGAAAATAATTATTTTTTTATGGTAATATTTTATTATGAAAATATATTGATACTGTTAAATGCCATCTAAAATATTCTTTAGGTAGTCTTCTGCGTTGATTGGGGTGTTCATAAATTTCAAAATTGAAATACGATTCCATTTTCTATGAATCAGATTGAAAAGCATATTTGGAAAAATGAGATACTCTTCATCACCAGGACTCACTCTTGGATCATTCAAAAGTACAGCATCTATAGAGAAACAAACGCGTCTTACTGTACAACACGCACTTAAATAAAAACCAAATTCACCACATCCTACTTATTCAGATATTTGATGTGCGCATTTCTTCTCATCTGAAAACAAAACTGCCAAAACTAATGGCAATGCAATCAAATATTTGGGAACAATGACAATTCATCTGAGGCTTTTAAATTAACCAAGGATTGGCATGTTTCTACACGAAACAAATAAATCTGAAATTTACCCTCACATCTTTTGTTCATCTTTCTTCAGAACTACACTCAGAATTCTGTAACTTTAAATCAGACATGCGATGTCCTCAGCAGAAGCATATGTTATCTACCTCAAACTTTGCTAACGATGTACGGAAACATCTGTTCTGGCTGTCTATCTGTCATAAAGAGACTTAGCAACAGAAACCGAGACAGTATCCCTGCACTGTTGGTAAATGGTCTTCATGCTATAAAAACAGTCTCTGAGACGAGATTGTCATTGATGTGCCAAACGTATTATTGAAACATGAGGACCAGCTTCAGAGTGTCTAACGCACATAAATATTTCTCGCTAAACGCACCAGAGATAATTTCTATAGCAGCATGTCTTAAACGTCAACTCAAAAGATGTTGATATCCAAGATGAGAGTTGACCGATGAGAGACATGATATATCCCGGGCAGAGATGATATTAGATTCAAAATAAAGTTGCGGCCTCTCGTAACAAATCCTCCATTCTGAACGATTCTAAAAGATAATATGCCAAATTTAGTCGTTTCTTACGAATAACGAAACTGGGAAAGCAAGTATGATCCCAGTCTATATGTATTCTGCAAATCAAAAGGCAATGATACAAAAAAAAAATCACATTTGTATGCACATAATAAAAAACGGTTGAAGAAGATTAAAGAATATCACTATTACTGCCAAAGGACATATCATAATTGTAGAAAGAGCTAGACAAGTAAATGTGTATAATTCCTGAGTAGGAAGAAAAATACCCGAAGAACAGAAATAATATATATATATATATAAATACATGTCGAATGTCAGATTGACATAGTTTCTAATACCAAAATACAAAATATGTGAAAATGTAATGAAAACGACTTTACATTGTACATGTAAGAATCATATAATGACAATGCGACGGTACTTGTATGCGTGACTACGCATGTAGGCACGGTTAGGTGTACCCTCACACAGCGGTGTAGGTAGCCTTATGAGTGAATGCACACAGTAGAGACCACAGGTAAAACAGGGCTGTACTCCTTAACCTTGTTCAACGTGATGTTCATGCCAAGACGGAAGTGCAATAAGACACGGCCCGTGACTCTTGTTTTGTAGATAAATAAGCTTGCAACAATCAAAGTTGCAAGGAAGTATGGACTTAAATCCCAAAGTCTGCGACGATCTTGGCCTAACCATCTCCGTAAAGAAGACATATGTCCTCTACACAGATCCTCACATTCAAGCCAATGGTCAGAGTCGCGTTGTGCTAGGACAAGTTCGTGTACTTTTGTAGAACTCTCTCGCACTGCCGGTACTGCCGGTTCAAAGAGAAACGTGACCAAAGGAAAGAGGCCACAAAACATCTCTTCACAGCAAGTGCTAGTTTCACAGTTCCTCTTTCCCCACTGCAACAGACAGTTACAGACGAAGATTAGACTAATTTATCATCTCTTGACGCATGCCTTAAAATCCAACTTGTCTATTGTAAAGGAACTAGCTATGGTTATATAGTCTAAAGTATATAAAATACCCTTGCCGGCTAGGATGGAAACGTCATTATGAGGGAGGAAACCGGGGTAACAGGAAAAAGCCTACGTGCATTCTATACCGTTTCAAGTTTAATCGTGGAATCGAACTTTGGTCGGCCGCCCACCGGCACGCATCCCTCCTAAATGTGATGAAAAGTCGTGATCATTTGAACTTGTGAAGGACAACCAGTGTGTTCAATTATATGGAAAACTTTACATAATATTGTCAACTTTGTCTTTTCCTCGTAAATTATTTAGAATTAGATAAAAGTTGTCATCATATATGAAACCATATACATGTATACATATCATGTCTTGACTTGCGTATTAAAGGACAAGCATGTACATTTGTATATAGCTTTATATAACATAACGTGCTATGATTCAAATTTTCATATGCATAAAAAACCATTGTTACATGTATCTATACTGATAGAAAAAAAAAGAAACGCCATCATACTGTCAGGTAAACGGGAAATAAAAAGATGTTATAGAGTGTTATGATAATATCATTGAAAGATAGAGAATAATTTTGTCGTTTGTGAAAATGTTATCCAGGTACGCATAGTATCCTAGTTGCTCGCTCCCCATTTATGGGACGAGATGGACAGAAGGATAAGACGTAGACTGAACCCTCTAATCAAGGTCGCTTAGTTGAGGACTGGAACCATATACAATTGAGTGAGGAGGGTCAATACCCTGATCAATTTAATGCACACAAGTGCCCAACCACTTCAAATAAAAAGGTGTAAGGGAGTTAGGGGTTCGGGGCAAAAAATCTTAATTTGGGGAGGGGTATCCTTGGATCAAATTAAAATTTGACGATGGTTATTAAACCTCATGAATGTGTTCTAAAGAGTAATAAATATTTTGTCTGTTAAAGTAAAATTTCCTCTCAGGAAAGCATTTAACAAAAAGGGAGGTTTTTCAACATGTACAAACCAAAGATGAATGACTATTTTTTTTAAATCAATGTGAACACAAATCTAAAGAAAACAACTTAATACCAGTGATACAAATATATATCAAGACTAAAGGAGTTTAGTTATTACGTATTATGTACGATAGCTAATCATACCATAACACAAATAATACGTAAATAGGATAACATTCGTTGTTCATAGGGGCTAATTATCATGAAATGCAAGCGATTGAGATAGCTGTTTGAAATGGACTTTTAACATTACAGTATAAGTTTTTGATATATTTTATTCTTACATGGATATGTTGCTTATCAATATATTGTCGTGGAAATGAATGTCAGCACAAATATCATTATATTTCTTAACATGGAACGCTTTAGTGACTAATATGATTCAAAATTATGAAAACTTCACATTTTAATATACACTTGGTTTGTTAGCCGCAAATAACAAACCCAAAAAATGTAATGTAGTTATGCTCACAAGTGTGTGATATTATTCACAACCGCCATTGCATTTGAATGTCAAAATGTCGTCAGTGTTTATGGATACATAAAGTCAAAACCGGTCAAATCGATGTTCCTATTGTGTGCTAGATACTTGTGAGCAAAACAGCATGTTTATCTTTGTGCAATTTCAGTACTGCAAATGAGCTATAGTGTCCCCCTGAAACATACACCATTGGCTTGACTAGAGGTCGGTTCTTATGACTGTTGTAACTACGTCGTTGAAACTGGAAGTTCCCACTCTTCTGGATGAAGATATATGTTCCATCCATGTTCCATATTACTAAGATAGCTGGAGCTTTTTTCATAATTTCTTCATAGCTCTTGCGCTATTTCAGACACTTGGATATGTTTTACAAAGTCGGGATCGAGGGAGAAGTTTGCCGTTTGTTTGTGATTGAAATGATCTGCATAAGCGCAGGCAGACGACGTATTTTCGTTAACTTATCCAAAATGTCGACCTGAGAAAATAACGCACTTTTTATTCAAATGTATTCTTAGGTTTTATTTCTGTACGGCATATCGTTTGTTTGTATATGTGATAACAGGCTGTTGAAGCTACTACGATCATAAACAACCTGAACAGGTTGGCCCCTGATGGTGAGCCGTCTCCTTGTCCAGTCTTCCTTCGCGCGAAGTCTGTAACTGGTTACTTACATACAAACACAACATAAAACATACCTGCACTCTGCTTCACATCTGCTAAATCAGCTCAGTTTTCATTGTTGGTATATATACGTAAAACGTGGAGAAGATCGTAGACAGACAAGCGAAAGCACACGTCAAAACGTCTTCATCAATATATGTAAACAAACGACGAGCTCTGTCTAATAATTTGAAGCTGGAATGATTTCAGAATACCCGGACTGGCCACAAAATTTATACAATTCATTTGATTGACTACATGCGTTACATAGTTTATTTGTGCATGCAAATTAGTATGTATGATTGTGAAAACAAGATTCTTAATAATTTTCATGTCTGACATATAGCCAAATAATTATGTATTATTTTCTGACTTACAGTCCGGATTTCTAGTAAAACCAATCATGGTATTATAATTACCCCGAGTACCGACCGCATCGCATTTTTGACACAATCAGTGAAGAAAGATGTGGCCACAGGCGTGCCCTTCTACCAAACTGATACCATAAATTAATTACAGCATGATCAATTATTTTTTAAAGTTGATAAAATGGCACACCTGCGACACACAATAAAACAGCATTTAAAGGTCTGCAAAACAGCAGATTTTCAGAAAAAAAACACTGGTTGCTATGGAAACTAAGGACGTGAAAATTCCTCTTTCGACAAAAAATAATCACAAAAGAATTAATTACGAAAAAGATTACATACTTAAGAAAGGAAAAATAACAACACATGGTTAAGATACTAGATTTAATTTTTTATCAAATCTGGGGCCAAGTTCACCCCCAAACGGACTGTATCCTTTACAAGTAACTAAACAAACAATATGTCATCACCAAGGTACATGTATATGTTTAGCCATAATACATATCAACATTGATCAAGTTACTTATGTTAAATTATACTATAGAATGGGCATAAAGGCTTTTTAAATACTACTGGATTTGCTCTTTAAATCA
This sequence comes from Pecten maximus, assembly GCF_902652985.1. Lineage (NCBI taxonomy): Eukaryota > Metazoa > Mollusca > Bivalvia > Pectinida > Pectinidae > Pecten > Pecten maximus. The sequence continues at coordinate 8,625 of NW_022982997.1, forward strand.
CCCTTAACAAGGTCATCCATAAGTACATATACATATGAAAACACATCACTGCAGTTTTCGACAGCTTACACCAACTTAATCAATTTGAATTTTCATGATTTGCACAATACCAAAATAACGCCATGCAATTACGTGTATGGCTAAGGGTAAAAACCTGTAAACCCCTGTTCAACTTTGAATGTGTATACTTAATTCAAGGAAGACGATTCTGAGGTACATAATATGTATTCTTAATCACTTTAAACCTTGATTCATTTGCATTTATCTTCCACAATGTAAATAGGGAAATTAAATAGGTATTTCCCCTTGTTTAGGCCTCATTCTCAGAATTATACCTCAGAGGTAAACCATTTATATCTGGGCTGTCCAACTAATCGGTAAGTAGAAAACTAAAATATTGGGATGGTTTAAATTGTGTCATTATGACTGGTGTGAGATATCTAAATACTAGAGTAAATGTATATCAACAATTCAAAATGTTTCTTATTGCCACTGTCCATAATACATCAACGAATATAATTGTGTTCTTGTTTTTGCGTTGTCCGTGGCGATAACAAGGACGTTATTTTGTTTGTATACATAGGAAAGTGATCTTATGTCCATGTTTTTCTCCTTTAGACCGATATTACTATAAACAATAATTAAGGACGTGGGGTTTAAAGCGATCGATTTATGTGTGCATACGTTTGTCTTTTCTTCTGTCAAATAGAAAAAAAAACTACAGACAAACTCTCTAACGGACCGTAAAAGAACTTTGGTTCATATACATCCAAAGGTTTTATGCATGAATGATCCCTTGCAGTTGTTGGGAGATGAATACGACTGATATTGCATTTGAAGGTCAAAATGTCGTCAGTGTTTATGGATACATAAAGTATAAACCGGTCAAATCGATGCTCCTATTGTGTGCTAGATACCTGTGGGCAAAACAGCATGTTTATCTTTGTGCTATATAAGTGCTGCAAATGAGCTATGTCCCCCTGAAACATACACCATTGGCTTGACTAGAGGTCGGTTCCTATAAGTGTTGTAACTACGTCGTTGAAACTGGAAGTTCCCACTCTTCTGGATGAAGATATATGTTCCATCCATGTTCCATATTACTAAGATAGCTGGAGCATTTTTCATAATTTCTTAATAGCTCTTGCGCTATTTCAGACACTTGGATACGTTTTACAAAGTCGGGATCGAGGGAGAAGTTTGCCGTTTGTTAGTGTTTGAAATGATCTGACCGCGGGCAGACGACGTATTTTCGTTAACTTATCCAAAATGTCGACCTGAGAACATAACGCACTTTTCAGTCAAATCTATTTATAAGTATTATTTCTTGATGGCATATCGTTTGTTTGTATATGTGATGACAGGCTGTAGCAGCTACTACGATCATACACAACCTGAACAGGTTGGCCCCTGATGGTGAGCCTTCTCCTTGTCCAGTCTTCCTTCGTGCGAAGTCTGTAGCTGGTCACTTACATACAAACAAAACGTAAAACATACCTGCACCCTGCTTCACATCTGCTAAATCAACTCAGTTTTTATTGTTGGTATATATACGTAAAACGTGGAGAAGATCGTAGACAGACAAGCGAAAGCACACGTCAAAAAGTCTTCATCAATATATGTAAACAAACGACGAGCTCTGTCTAATAATTTGAAGCTGGAATGATTTCAGAATACCCGGACTGGCCACGAAATTTATACAATTCATTTCATTGACTACATGCGTTACATAGTTTATTTGTTCATTTTCAAAGTTGATAAAATGGCACACCTGCGACACAAAATAAAACAGCAATTATAGGTCTGCAAAACAGCAGATTTTCAGAAAAAACACTGGTTGCTATGGAAACTAAGGACGCGAAAATTCCTCTTTCGACAAAAAATAATCGCAAAAGAATTAATTACGAAAAAGATTATATACTTAAGAAAGAAAAAATAACAACACATGGTTAAGATACTAGATTAAATTTTTCATCAAATCTGGGGCCGAGTTCACCCCCAAACGGACTTTATCCTTTACAAGTAACTGAACAAACAATATGTCATCACCAAGGTACATGTATATGTTTAGCCATAATACATATCAACATTGATCAAGTTACTTCTGTTAAATTACACTATAGAATGGACATAAAGGCTTTTTAAATACTACTGGATTTGCTCTTTAAATCACCCTTATCAAGGTCGTCCATAAGTACATATACATGTGAAAACACATCACTCCAGATTTCGACAGCTTACACCAACTTAATTAATTTGAATTTTCATGATTTGCACAATACCAAAATAACGCCATGCAATTACGTGTATGGCTACGGGTAAAAACCTGTAAACCCCTGTTTAACTTTGAATATGTATACTTAATTCAAGGAAGACGATTCTGAGGTATTCTTAATCACTTTAAACCTTGATTCATTTGCATATATCTTCCACAATGTAAATAAGGAAATTAAATAGGTATTTCCCCTTGTTTAGGCCTCATTCTCAGAATTATACCTCAGAGGTAAACCATTTATATCTGGGCTGTCCAACTTATCGGTAAGTAGAAAACTAAAATATTGGGATGGTTTAAATTGTGTCATTATGACTGGTGTGAGATATATAAATACTAGAGTATATCAACAATTTAAAATGTTTCTTATTGCCACTGTTCATAATACATCAACGAATATTATTGTGTTCTTGTTTTTGCGTTGTCCGTGGCGATAACAAGGAAGTTATTTTGTTTGTATACATAGGAAAGTGATCTTATTTCATGTTTTTCGCCTTTAGACCGATATTACTATAAACAATAATTGAGTACGTGGGTTTAAAGCGATCGATTTATGTGTGCATACGTTAGTCTTTTCTTCTGTCAAATAGAAAAAAAACTACAGACAAAATGTCTAACGGACCATAAAAGAACTTTAGTTCATATACATCCAAAGGTTTTATGCCTGAATGATCCCTTGCAGTTGTTGGGAGATGAATACGACTGATATTGCATTTGAAGGTCAAAATGTCGTCAGTGTTTATGAATACATAAAGTATAAACCGGTCAAATCGATGCTCCTATTGTGTGCTAGATACCTGTGGGCAAAACAGCATGTTAATCTTTGTGCTATATAAGTGCTGCAAATGAGCTATGTCCCCCTGAAACATACACCATTGGCTTGACTAGAGGTCGGTTCCTATAAGTGTTGTAACTACGTCGTTGAAACTGGAAGTTCCCACTCTTCTGGATGAAGATATATGTTCCATCCATGTTCCATATTACTAAGATAGCTGGAGCATTTTTCATAATTTCTTAATAGCTCTTGCGCTATTTCAGACACTTGGATACGTTTTACAAAGTCGGGATCGAGGGAGAAGTTTGCCGTTTGTTAGTGATTGAAATGATCTGACCGCGGGCAGACGACGTATTTTCGTTAACTTATCCAAAATGTCGACCTGAGAACATACGCACTTTTCAGTCAAATGTATTTATAAGTATTATTTCTTGATGGCATATCGTTTGTTTGTATATGTGATGACAGGCTGTAGCAGCTACTACGATCATACACAACCTGAACAGGTTGGCCCCTGATGGTGAGCCTTCTCCTTGTCCAGTCTTCCTTCGTGCGAAGTCTGTAGCTGGTCACTTACATACAAACACAACATAAAACATACCTGCACCCTGCTCTTCATCTGCTAAATCAACTCAGTTTTCATTGTTGGTATATATACGTAAAACGTGGAGAAGATCGTAGACAGACAAGCGAAAGCACACGTCAAAACGTCTTCATTAATATATGTAAACAAACGACGAGCTCTGTCTAATAATTTGAAGCTGGAATGATTTCAGAATACCCGGACTGGCCACGAAATTTATACAATTCATTTGATTGACTACATGCGTTACATAGTTTATTTGTTCATTTTCAAAGTTGATAAAATGGCACACCTGCGACACAAAATAAAACAGCAATTATAGGTCTGCAAAACAGCGGATTTTCAGAAAAAACATTGGTTGCTATGGAAACTAAGGACGCGAAAATTCCTCTTTCGACAAAAAATAATCGCAAAAGAATTAATTACGAAAAAGATTATATACATAAGAAAGAAAAAATAACAACACATGGTTAAGATACTAGATTTAATTTTTTATCAAATCTGGGGCCGAGTTCACCCCCAAACGGACTTTATCCTTTACAAGTAACTGAACAAACAATATGTCATCACCAAGGTACATGTATATGTTTAGCCATAATACATATCAACATTGATCAAGTTACTTCTGTTAAATTTCACTTTAGAATGGACATAAAGGCTTTTTAAATACTACTGGATTTGCTCTTTAAATCACCCTTAACAAGGTCGTCCATAAGTACATATACATGTGAAAACACATCACTCCAGTTTTCGACAGCTTACACCAACTTAATTAATTTGAATTTTCATGATTTGCACAATACCAAAATAACGCCATGCAATTACTTGTATGGCTATGGGTAAAAACCTGTAAACCCCTGTTCAACTTTGAATATGTATACTTAATTCAAGGAAGACGATTCTGAGGTATTCTTAATCACTTTAAACCTTGATTAATTTGCATATATCTTCCACAATGTAAATAGGGAAATTAAATAGGTATTTCCCCTTGTTTAGGCCTCATTCTCAGAATTATACCTCAAAGGTAAACCATTTATATCTGGGCTGTCCAACTAATCGGTAAGTAGAAATCTAAAATATTGGGATGGTTTAAATTGTGTCATTATGACTGGTGTGAGATATATAAATACTAGAGTATATCAACAATTTAAAATGTTTCTTATTGCCACTGTTCATAATACATCAACGAATATAATTGTGTTCTTGTTTTTGCGTTGTCCGTGGCGATAACAAGGACGTTATTTTGTTTGTATACATAGGAAAGTGATCTTATGTCCATGTTTTCTCCTTTAGACCGATATTACTATAAACAATAATTTAGTACGTGGGGTTTAAAGCGATCGATTTATGTGTGCATACGTTTGTCTTTTCTTCTGGCAAATAGAAAAAAAATACAGAAAAAATCTCTAACGGACCGTAAAAGAACTTTGGTTCATATACATCCAAAGGTTTGATGCCTGAATGATCTCTTGCAGTTGTTGGGAGATGAATACGACTGATATGTGCATATTTACATAATAAAGACCCTATGCAAGAAACCCTCCTCAATTGGGGTTCCCCTTGCTGTCCTCTGCGCAGGTCACGGAAGCGACTGCAATAAATCTGCTTTACTCATTAACGTGTATACGTAATTCAAGGCAGGCGATTCTGAGGTATACTTCTCACTATTTAAACTAGACTAATTTGCTTCTTATTAGGACATTTAAAGTAGACATAGTAGACATATCCCCTTCTTTGGGCCTCATTCTCAGAATTATAACTAGGAGGTCAACCATCTATATATGGGTTGTCCTACTTAGCGGTAAGTAGAAATCTAAAATATTGGGATGGTTTAAATTGTGTCATTATGACTGGTGTGAGATATATAAATACTAGAGTATATCAACAATTTAAAATATTTCTTATTGCCACTGTTCATAATAAATCAACGAACATTATTATGTTCTTGTTATTGCGTTTTCCGTGGGGATAACAAGGAAGTGATTTTATCTAATGGACACGTTTTCCTCCTTTTCGACCGATATTAGTATCAACAATCATTTAGTACGTGGGGATTAGAGTAATCGATTTATGTGTGTGTGTGTGTGTCGGTCTTTCCTTCTGTCCATATAAAAAACTACAGACAAAATACATAACGAACCCCGAAACAGATTAAGTTTATATACGAATGCACAATATGAAAGCATAAGCTATGGTTCAATGCCTAAATAATCCCTTCTAGTTGCCCGGATGATCAATACGATTGCTATGTCCAAAACAGGGGAATCGTCCGGGAACTCTGCTGAATTGTGGATAAAACATTGGTCAATTCTTGGAAAAGTTTTTAAAAGAAAAGCTTATCCGGTTGAAAAAAATCGTAGAGTATCACCTATCACGCTTCTTAAGTGTTTCATTTGATGTTTTTACCTATCATAATCATAAAAGTTCCCTTTGCTTCCTGGCTGCACATGTTATGGTGAGACTAATAAACAAACAATAGCCATTTCCTGTCATCTGAAATCGAAATACATAGTTTTAGATTCTTGTGAAATAAAGTTTGTGGTTTAGTGCTGTACACGATTAAAAACATGTGTTTGTTTGGGATGAAACCAAATGACTTCCATATTTCCTGCACACCATTTATAAAACCATATACACCATAATAAAACGCAGTCAATGATGTTTTTTTTATCTTATTATTAACGATAATACATTGTGTCTACACAGGCTCTCGACGGCCGCCAAGAATGAAGGAAATCGATTGTCTTTTTACGACGACAAAAATACAAGATCCACAGTTTGTTTCAAATTATTAATGTCAATGATAAAAATCCCGATGGGTTCAGGATGGAACAGAATAAATGTTCCCAAGAAAACCAAACAACACGAAGCAGTTTTTGTTATTTTGAAGTATGTTTGACGCTTTAATATTGGTCGAAAACGCCTGCCTGTGATAAATCATAGACAATGTCCTGTTTCATCACCGAGTGTTCCGAACTATTGTCTGCACAAACTATTACGCTTGCTGCCCGAGGAAAGGTAACTCCATACTCTCATTAATTAGGTTATTGCGACATTAACAAATCACCTCATTGGTCAATAAAACTGACACTCAGCTGACCTTTTTTTTCAACTGGCAATCAATAAGTGAAAGATTAGGTTGTTCTGTATTTAATTCTTGAAATGAAAGTCTAATACTTCTGATTGATTCTATTGTCATTTACAAGAAATACAAAACTAGTGGTTCTGGTTGATGTGGTCATGATTATGAAACCGAGGTTTTTCATGACCGCACCGGAGATTCCGATAGCAATAAAAATGTGGCTTGGTATAGAGCAGTCAAAAAGCTGGTGAATCAGTGAAAAACTATACATTTCCGAGATAAGTTTCTTTTAACGAATGTTATCACGGATCAAATATCTTATCATTACCGATGTGACAAAATTATTGGCGAACAATACATTAAATTGAAAACGCAGGGGAGAAAGTATGTTGAATAGTGACTTCTGGGAATATTGCAGAGATTTGCGATTTAGTTTGTTTGTTTTTTTTTTTTTTTAAGTGACGGACATTTTGAACAAGATTCACCGATCTAAGAATTACACTTAATCATAGTTTGCCAATTCAGTGAGCTTTAAAAAGCAATTATGCTTCCATCAGCAGAGCGTTAACGCAACTTAGTCAATTAAATTGAAAATGACATGATTATCACCAGTAAAACAATTCAGAAAAACAAAACTGTTATCTCCTGCCATATTAAATTTATTTAATACTTGCTTTTCTCTTTTATTTCGAACCCTCATGCACAGCATCTATAAGTGGCCTTCGTACATGTTTCATCAACAATACAACGAATGCATGGCGTTTCCATTGAAATGAACATACTTTGTTCTGGTGGTAAGTGGTAACACATTTGCCTTTCATGAAGGCGGCCAGGGTTCGATTTCCCGATCGCAAGTTAAAATGTATGGTGGCGCCTGCCCGACCACTTGTGTTTTCTCCGAATACTGCGGTTTTTTCTCAACCTTAGGCCCCTCTCGCTTTTCAATCCGGGCAAACAAGCGTAATTAACATACAAGGGGATGTGACTTTTTTCGCAAATGTTGCAAAATAAATAAAGTGTACGTTTTCTTTACTTCGGTAGAGAAAACACATATCAGTAAATAGACATAGTCTGGATCTGTTTATTACGGCTCGGTCAGTCAACCTGTGACTTTGAGTGTCGGCCAATACGCCAGACCTTGGCCAAATAACTAGGCAAATATCAAAAGCAGGAATGAATTAAGTAATAGTGTTTTTACGACTGGAGTCATACATAATTGTACGACGAAGACACATGGGTTTTATTTTTGTGCTTGAGAGCTGCTAGGGACAGTAGTTTGAATACTTCTACTAATACAAGGAGCTTGTCTACCGACAAATCAGCGGGAAATAGAATGCATTTCACAAATTATATCTCCTTTGCCTAATAGGCTGCGCACATTGGTATCACATAAGAGATGTTGACTTGTATAAGAAAATATTACAAAACAAAAAATATCTCCTTTACAGAATTACACTGTACCAGCATACCATGGCCGCGAAAACTAATCATATGTTATCAGCTGCCATTGACTTTGGAACAACATTTTCTGGATATGCATTTTCTTCGCTAAACGACTTTCAGTCCTCACCTGACAAAGTATCATCTATGACATGGACGGCCGGCTCCGGGTGTCTACAGTCTCTGAAAACCTCAACTTGTGTGTTGTTCAGTCCGGACAAAAAATTCTACGATTTCGGATTTCAAGCTGAAGACAAATATTCTGAATTGGTTTTAGAGGAGAAAGAAAAAGGATGGTACTTATTTCGCAGATTCAAGATGGAGCTTTACAATGCAAAGGTAACTAAGTCCGTAATATCTATGTATGCGCTATTTTTGCTTTTTCGTTTTTGTTTTTTTCTTCATTTTTTTTTCTTTTTTCTTCTTGTTATAAATCTTTCAGGTATATTGTGTTATGTTTCTACGCACTTCGTATATTAGCTTTAAAGTAATCACTTTGCACGTGTTTGTGTTTGTTTTGTAAGTACGTGTACTCAATAAAGCAGCTTTAAAGCAATAACCTTGTGTGTGCTTTTGCTAGGAAATCCGTATTTAGCACAAAAATATGTACAAGATAACTAACTAGTGAGCGTCACTTGTTGAATCCGTTTATATTCACAACATAATATTATAAAACTCAGTCTACACATGCATTCTGCCCTAAACATACGGCGTAACAATTGTACGTGGAGCTCATATATTGACAGATTAATAAGAGACGACACAATTTGGGATCATATCTTTCCGTTCTTTCTGAACAATTGTTTTCTTAAACCTTTTTCCGTTTGACATTGCGTCACGTATTGCGTTCAGTAGAGCGTCCTCCTCTGTGACGAAGTTATATGTTTTGCCCCGTGGCCAAAAATTTAAAGAACATAGGATATATACATGTATGTAGACACGGTCCAGACTGAAATTTCAGCTTTGTATTTGGTACGTAGGACTATTTTGCCCGTTGTATTTGACCGTTTTATAATAAAGAAAATTGTCCGGCAGTGCTCCTATACCTCTTCGAAACAATTTAAATAACCTTATGAAACCATAGTTACACCTGTGGAAATTTTATACTCATTGGTTAAAAACAAAAGAGAATACCGACGTGCAAATAAAACCGTAATTCTAATTCAAATCAAATTAAAAGGGGGGATACGTACAATGATACAGATTTGCATGGAGAAATACAAATGTATTAATATTAAAAAGTAAAAGGAAGATAAAACCAGGTATTGCAGAAGTGAAAGCGGCATTGACAGCTAGAGCAAATCCAGGTTAATTCAGATTTACAAAAGGAGAAATATGAATGAAATACGACGAAACCACTAGCATTTGAGCATGCCTGACTTGATGTCGCACAAGGAAAACAATATTTCCTAATGGTTTCAACGGTAAAACTATCCCATGATCCTCCTCAATCTTTATCGTAAGTAGGTTGCAGGTGAAATTAAAGGACTATGCACAAAAAATGGTCTGATGAGATATTCAATATAAACAGCCTTGTATGAAAAAAGAAACAAAATGACCAAAAGCAAGTCATTGTTGGGTCGTATGGTTCTGTCAGTTGGACAGTCAGGTCGCCAGACTCAACGAATGCGAATCCACTCACCAATGCAAAAATTTCTAACAATTAACATCTATCCAATGATCTTGTCGACCTTCGAATTTTATTTCATCGTGTATATGAATTAATACATTATGTTTCATTTGTTTTATTCAACAAAGAAAGTGACCACTGATATGACGCTTAAGTCAGTAGACGGGAAAACTCTACCCGCTTTGGACGTCTTCTCGGCAGCTATTGGGTATATGAAGGACCATCTTTTGCAGAAATGCTCTACCCAGGGTCTGGATCTTCTGCCACATGATATACAGTGGGTTCTTACTGTTCCCGCCATTTGGGACGACACAGCGAAATCTTTTATGAGGAAGGCAGCAGAACAGGTAATCAATTATCATCTATGGTCGTCTGACATAAGGTGACCTATTGCTATCGTGACCACATCACACACATTATTACATCATTACAAATATAAGTGCCTGTTCATGCTCATTGTTAGTCCTTTAGGTTTTCAAAAGTTATAATTTCAATGATTGTTTCTCACAAAGGTCTTTAAAGCATTAAAGCCTTTCCCGTGCGCAAAGGGGCCGTGATGGCCGAGTGGTGTCCCGACACTTTATCACTAGCTCTCCACCTCTGGTTCGAAACCCAATGGGCACTTGCCTGGTATTGATCGTAGGCCGGTGTTTTTTGTTTGTTTTTTTTTCTCGGAAACTCATGCTTTCCCCCACCTTCAAAACCTAGGACGTCCTTAAATGATCTTGGCCTCCAATAGGATGTCAAACAAAACAAACACACCACACGCACACATTATATGAATGACTGCAACAATTTTTGGTTTTGTTCCCGTTCACTTGGGTATTGTTGGGAAGTCTGTTACGGCGACAAAACGATATATAACTCCCCTCCTCAAAGTTTAAATCATTGACAGCATGATATGGCAGCATTGTTCGTCTCAAGTGAAAATAAGCTGTGTGAAATTCAAACTAACAACGGTATATCTGCTATCAACAGAGTAATCGTACAAAAAGAGGTTGTTCTACTGCATTGGCGCATTGACCATACCGTTTCTATTCTTATATGACAACAGTTATTTTACCAAAAGGAATACCGCTTTATGTCATTCATATAACCGACATTTTAATTTCAGACATTTTGAAATAGGCCCCTTTTTCATCAATGTTACTAAATATTTGCGTAAGTGATTTTTGCAATTTTAATGTGGTAAAAGATAACAACACAATGCATGAACAAAAGAGATACCATTAAGTTTATTGTTCAAATAATGAACTAATACAATTTTACGTGTTTTGTTTTGTTGTAATTTATATTGCAGGCTGGCATTTTGGCCGAGACACTACATCTGGCTCTGGAACCTGAAGCAGCAGCATTGTATTGCAAAAATATTCATGTGAACATGTCCGTCGACGACGGTAGAAAAACACTCGAAACATTCAAGCCTTGGACTAAATACATGGTTTTGGATGCTGGAGGTAAATAACTTGCAATTAAGTAAAACTTTGTTTTTGTATTAATTTTTACACAAATTAATGTACAACGTTCAAAAACATCATATCTTAATGTAAAGCAATCGAGCACATGTATTAAGTTACCATGTCCTAATGTGGAAATTCAGTGTGATGACATTATAAACGTTTTTATTAGTGACCCCTCCACTCCTTTAATAACCTCATTGTTAAGATATGGCGTAAATAACCAAATGCCAAATAATCTGTTATTCTGTCGACGGATTATAAAAACTACACGATCCCTAATTTGATTCTTAAAAGAGTCCTTTACAATTTCCATCGCCGTAAACTTCTCGCCAGGGTGAATATTTAATGCATCATCCCTAATTACCTGTACCAAACCACTCTGCATGGTGCCAATATCTATATTGTGAGGTAATCGTACCTGTGTTTCACTGTTTCCAGGGGTCATGTTCCCAATTCTTCATTGAACTTGGTTTGGAAAAAAGGACTTATATAATCTCAAACATACAGATGGAGGTACCCTCATATTTAAATATAACAACTTGGTACTATTCATGCACAGTATGATGATTTATGATATAGGGGACCAACGAGTCAAACACTTATTGACCTCGCTCTGCATGATCGTAAGAGGCGACTAAATTTGGGATATTATCTTTTCTCTTCTTTCTGAAAAACTTTCTTTTTCCTAAGGTCTCCCTTGACAATACCTCACCTTTGGCCTTTAGTTGAGCGTTCGCCCCTGTGAGGAAGGCTTTGGATTCTGTCCCCTGGTCGAGACATACCAAAGTCTTAAAAAATAGTAGTTGCTGCTCCTGCTTAGCGCTCAGCATATTAGGAGTGGGACGACTGGTTCGCCTGTTGTCAGTATAATGTGACCGGGTGGGGTGCCCTGCTAGGTGTCTTCGGCAGTTTGTTTCAGTGAGGTAGCACTATAAATCGGCAAAAGTTCCGGCCTATCACCAACATACCGCAGCCTCCCAAAACACACATACGCACTCACCACACGCATGCATGTCGCACGCACGGGAGGCTGTCCTTAAATGAGGACACATACATGTACGCACTCACCACACGCATGCATATCGCACGCACGGGAGGCTGTCCTTAAATGATCTTAGCTGTTAATAGGACGTTAAACAAAATAAACCAAACAAAACCAAAGTATATTTTGTAAGTTTATAGTTACTGTATTTTTTTTTAAGTTGATGTTTCCAACAAATATATGGACATGTTAAACTTTTAGGGAAGCAATCCTTGGTCATGTATTATTCTGGCGTGGCATAAGGACTATCTGCTGATGCCTTATATATAAATTACTAGTACTCTAAAGTGACGTCCAACTATCGATTTTTGGATATGTATATTTTGTTTTCTTATTTGCATGTGAATATTATGTAAATTATTACTGAATCCATAGCACTACTATTTCATCTTCTTTGGAAAAGGTTGATTCTTAAAGAACAAAGTTTAAATGGAGGGCTGGAAGCCTTTTTATTTAATCAGATTTAGATTTATTTCTGAACAACTTAATTTGTAAGATATATTTATGCAAGGCTTCTCGCAAAGCAATATTTGAATTCCATTTGTAATGACCGCCTGGCTGACATTGTATTTTCACGCTAAAATTATTTAAATAAGGCACAAAAGGAGAATCTAAAGAAGCGATATTTCTAGTTATTTTACGGAAGGAAAAAGGCGGAAAAGGACATTTTCAGTTATTCAAGGACCATAACTCTGTCAAATTAAATCAGACAAAAATACCAATCAAACTTGGTCTAGTCCTTGAGGATTTAAACATTGCGATCAAGTTGGAAGAACATTTATTTTTATTACTTTGAGTAATTGCGCGGAAACAAAAAGTAATTGACAAGGATAGACAGCCGGCCGGACGGAAACCCAAATAAATGTCCCCGTTTCGGTAAAATACATATCAATATCCCAATAAAATACGTTTCTATACCCCATTACAATGACTATCATAACCTTATAAAAAATTATCACTAATGTTAATGCGTGTAATCTTAATCAATAATTTCGAACGTTTTTAAGTAAATTTTTTAAGAACATATTTATTTATTTATTTATTTTGTTTGTTTGTTAATTTTTACATTTGATCATAATGAAATAGAGATTTACATCGAAAAGGAAAGGATTACTTCATCTCGGCGGCCGTGTGACATTTTGGGTATTACATGGGCTGACCCTGGAAACAATTTAGTACAGGTTAGATGACTTCACAATACTATGAATATTTATTCTATGTAAACTGTTTTGGTACAAGCTATCGAGGATGGATTTATGCATTAAATGTTCACCGAGTTGAGTATTTTATGAAGGATGAAAATGACGGAAAAACATCCAACAATACTACAAACATTATTCTTTGGCCTAAAAGTTTACCCCATCTTCTCATTTGATCATTTTGCAACTTTTAAAAAAAATAACTTACGAGTGTGAAATAAATTCCATATTCAACAATCACGAGTCGTGTGACCTGTTTCTACCATAATGATATCGGTTTGAATCAAAGGGAAACGTGGTCAAATATAATTTCGCGTATGCAAATAAAGTGTACCGGTGACGTCCGGGACCCGGTGATGTGACGCTTTTCGATTATTGATGACGTCAATAACAATTGTAGCTTGGGTCAATGTTCGAATTCTTGACCAATCAAAAGACCGGAAGGTCATATACCACTAGTGGTCGTATATGACATAGAGGATATCTAACAGTGTCTTCAGTAATACCAAATATATTTCACTCGTGCGGCTAATATTTTGATATTTTTCACTCGTGCTGCGCACTCGCAGAGGCTAATATTTTGATATTTTTCACTCGTGCTGCGCACTCGTGAAAAATATCAAAATATTAGCCACACGAGTGAAATATATTTGGTATTACTGAAGACACTGTTAGACATTCTGTTTATTACATTTTTATCAACGAAAAACCTACCCTGTATGCTAACTAGGCCTACAGCGAAAGTTTGCATACGTTTACCGCTGTTCCCCCAGTCCAGGTGTTGACATATATGTCGGGCTTTCTGATTGGTCAATTATTTTGGTATTTTCCAATCATTAATTTGATTGGTGAAAAATATCACTTTTATAGAATGAATAAGTTTTGATATTTCACTGGTAAAAATATAATAAATATATTTATCCAACAGTCGACACATTTATACAATGGCTTGAGAGTGGCATAACACGGCGTATTGTGGTAGAAATGTGTATACACACACAAAAAAAAAAAAATCTTTGAAAACATTTTGATATTTTTAGTTAAATTTGAATTGCTCTCTGATAAGTCTTTTTTTATTGCTTTAACCTGAATTACTTCAGCTGCAGTTGGATCGTATAACAATACAACCTTATCTACATTAAATGATCACATTATACCATTAAAGGTGGAACAGTGGACATAACGGTCCACCAGGTCCAGGACGGCGGGACACTGAAAGAGGTTTGTGCAGCAAGTGGCGGAGATTGGGGTGGAACAAAGGTGGACGCACAGTTCGAAAAATTACTGAGAAATGCATTTGGTCAAGATATCTTTGAAAAGTTCCGACGCGATAATGTTGATGACTTTCTAGAGACCTTCAGAAACTTTGAAGTGAAGAAAAGAACTCTGTCACAGAGACAGGACGAACATATTACTTTTTCGATACCTGCTTCCTTGCTAGATATCCACGAAAATCTCGAGCAGTCAAGATCTGCCAGCGATTTTATTGCTGCAAACTCTGAACACATCTTCTTAAAAAAGAACAAGTTTCGCATATCAGCGCAATACGCGGAGTCACTCTTCAAGTCTTCTACTGATGGCATCGTGAAACATCTCAAGACCTTGATAAAGGACCCACTTGTTGCCGATATATCCTCCATTATTATGGTCGGTGGATACTCGGAATGCTCATTTCTTCAAAAAAGGGTGATAGGCGCATTCCCCAACATCCGTGTGATTGTTCCATCAGAGCCTGGCCTTGCTGTACTGAAGGGGGCAGTAATATCTGGTCACACCCCCTCTGCTATCACTCATAGGGTCTGCCGTTACACATATGGCCTCGAAGGAAATGGTCCTTTTAAAGAGGGTGTCCACGATGAGGAACGGAAATATGTAAATGCTAAGGGTACGCTTAAATGTAAAGGAATATTTTGCACGCAAGTCAATATTGGAGATGTAATAAGAGTAGGCCACAAGGGTGAACGTTTACTTTTTTCGGTGAAGGAAGAAACAAGCACCAAGATCTATATCCAAAGTTGTATTTCTACACAAAAAAATCCCATGTACAGCGAACATGCTGGATGTAAAATGAATGGCTCTTTTTCTGTCGAGATGTCTGATATAACAAAGGGGTTTGATAGGGGAGTTTATGTTCAGATGATATTTGGTGGTACTGAAATCAAAGTGGAGGCAACCGACAAAAACACAGGTGCAAAATATTCGTATACAGTCGACTTTTAGATAATATTTTGACTATCATCTTCATCAACGAATACGAATATGTTTGCGTCATCTCTTACATATTTCTGCAACTATTATTTGAAAAAACAAACATCAGTATCAGATGCAATATGTAAAAGGGCAACATTTTCTGTCACTTTTATCGATGAACTGAAGTTTTATGTAAATGTCCACAAGGTTTCATCAACGATCAATACAGTAATTTCAT
>NW_022982998.1:0-20846 GCF_902652985.1 Pecten maximus
TGTTTTTAAAAAATGACGTGGTTTTTCCCCTTGGGATGCAAACATTATCCCTGTTTTTGTGTTTTTTGAACTTTGACCTTTTGGGAAAAGCATAATTTAACGAGCGCACAATAAAATTACCTAAATATTTCCAAAAAACTTTAAACATTTCTGACGTAAAACCATCCGACCCCGGACTTTTATTGTTTTTCATATCCTTAAGTGTTTTCGCTGCTTCTTCAGCCGTTATCCTACCCTCTAAGCTGTCAGATTCAGACTTACTTAACTTTGGAATATTACAATTTTCGAGGTGTGCTTCTAAATCAATATCATCAACTTTCCTGAACTTATATAAATTTTCATAGAATGACCTTACTTCTGATAAAATATCCCCTTGTTTAGTTATAATATCACCATTGTCTTTTTGAATTTTTGGTATAATTTTGGAAGTAAAATTTCTGTTTTCTAAATTAAGAAAGTATGCTGTAGGTTTTTCTCCCTCATCAATCCATTTTGCCCTTGATCTAATTAAATTTCCAGTTACTTTTTTCAAACGAATTGACTCTAAATCTTTCTTTAACCCTTCTAATTTCCCCAGGTCTGGATCTGTTTCTGCTTCTAATGTAGCTATAGAATCAATAAGATCATTTTCATGAATATTGGCCTGTTTTTTCCTGAATGATGCATAAGATATAGTTCTACCCCTTATTTCCATTAATATTGTCTCCAAAAAAAATTGATCATTTATTAGGAATTGTATCTCATAGTCAGGGACATGTTCAATGTTGTCAAGGTTATACACAGGCAAACAATACTGCAGCTTGATATCATTAATACATTTTTTTACAATATCTATATATTCAGATTCAAATAGTAATGAGTTGTTAAATTTCAAAAAACCCTTCCCTTTTTTAAATTCACTCAATGTTAAAGTTAAAATAGGAATAGAATGGTCTGATCTATAACCTGGCTCTATCTTGGACTTGTTTACACTAGATAAAAGAGATTCTGAGATAAGGAAAAAGTCCAGTCTAGCTTGTTTTCTGGGATTAACTCTTCGCCAAGTATAACGTCTAGTATCCGGGTGATGTTCTCTATAAATATCAATAAGATTATAACTTTGAATAACTTCTAAGACTTTATCTCTAGCTGCAGCATTATTGACATGTCTATAATTATCATTATAGTCTAAAGAAGGTTCTAAAACTAGGTTGAAATCATCACATATAATTAAATTATCATTCCCAAAGCTATCAACAACATCTGCTACAAATTTTAAAACGTCGGGGTATCCTGGTTTGGACCATATAGAGAAATGAGTGTTGTTCTAAGTCCATCAATGCTTATGTCAAGAGCGAGAAAATTGCCATTCAAATCTCTTTTTTCCTTAAACACTTTTGCTTCAAAATTATTATTTAAAAGAATTGCGACACCGCGCGAAAATTAGATTTAAAAGAGCTAAAATAAATATGGTAGCCCCATTCGTTTCTAATAATATTTTCCTGGTCAGGAGAAAAGTGCGTATCTTGTAGACAGAAGATACTATATTTTTTAGCCTTTAAATAAGAAAATAATCTTTCCTTTTAACCTTATCACCCAAACCCTGGCAATTCGCCGATAGCACAGTGATATCACTCATAGTTACATATGACAAGCAAGTCTAGGAAAACTACACCTCTTGAGAATAGGTAGTGGAGAGAAAAAGGTAGTATGTGAAGAAAAGAAAGAGATCACGAGGATAGGAGAGAGAAAAGGTAAAACATACAATTCATGATCGAGAGATGATGCCCACCATCTACCGCACGCACTTCATCTTTCATTCTCGTTCATCACCATCAGAGACCTATATACTAGGGATTCGCAACAAGCTCATTGGCTTACCAAACGTCACCGCCGAGCGGAAGTTCGGGTGATTTATCCCAGAGTGCATTGCTGCTCCTACTGTTTAGACGCCATATTGAAAGTACGCCTGAAACACGGTCAGCTTTATCACAGCTCATAGAAGACTATTGTCCGATAACAAATCACGGGAATCAAACGTAAGTGCATTTTTTTTATGTAAACTAGTGTTTCAAACGTATTCCGTCGTACTTTATGTTCGGAAGACTGCACATGTGACCGTTCAACTTCTTTTCACGGCGATTACCGCGCTGATTAGCTTATGTCGGGCCGCTTATGTCTGGTGTTAAGGACAGTGCTACATGGTTTCATTTTAACTCCTTTTTTATTTATTGACCAATTTCAAAACGGTTTTCAAATAATTGTTGCTCCATAGTTACTGTATCGCGTTTAGTCAAATTTGTTGTGTAATTCATTGTGAATATTTAGTTAATGCCCAGTGAAAATAAGTAAACAAAACAAATTATGGTTATACTGTGAATGGCTGGTGTTAGGGACAGTGCTACATGGTTTCAGTTTAACTCCTTTTTTATTTATTGACCAATTTCAAAATGGTTTTCAAATAATTGTTGCTCGATAGTTACTCTATCGCGTTTAGTCAAATTTGTTGTGTAATTCATTGTGAATATTTAGTTATTGCCCGGTGAAAATTGGTAAACAAAACAAGGGAAAAAGATGACTGGTATACTATCGTCTATATTGTTTTTAACTGGAAGGTGTATATAATTTAAACTATCCATTAATTATATTCAATTCAACTTTAATATCATATTTATGATTAGATTAGTGATTTGATAGCTATAATCTGTAGAATTTTATATAGTATAATCATGACTTCTGTTAACATTGATCTCATGAATAATTAAGCCATTATTGAAAGAAATGCATTAATTGAAACTAATCGAAAAAAGCATAAATCAGTCTAATGTTAATAAAATGAAATATTATACTTTTTGTAAATTATTAAGGGTTTCAAAACAGATATTTGATACAGAATTGCAGGGATTGATCGAGGAATGAGTGTGTTGGAATATAATAGCTATGATATCTTTTGCACATAGCAAAACATTAAATACTGCGGTATATATTTTATTGTATTGTGTATTGTATTTCCCTATTATGACCGATATATATACCCCCCCCCCCCCCCCCCCCCCCCCCCCCCCCCCCCCCCCCCCCCCCCCCCCCCCCCCCAACCTTTGGGGCATTGATCACACCTCACCTTTGATAAAAACATTAACACCTAGTCATGGGGCATCTCCTAATAAACTCATAGGGGGTCCATTCAGAATATATGTAGAGTATGTACCTGTACTGGGGTCTTCCCCGGACACCAACTCTGGTTAGGGTGGGATCTTTACATAGGGGTTAAGGTGTGTTGATAGGGAGTTATAGTCTGTTACAGAAATATCATCAATGTAAGCACACAGGTAAATCAGCACAGGTAAATCAACTCACCTGTTAGGTGATCAGAAAATCATTAGCTGTAACATTACTGTACACTTGTTTGACCTCTTATTACACACAGAGTAATAAAAATCTTGAATATTGAAACCAAACTGTTTCAGAAAAAGTGCATAAAACTGAAGCACACTTTGGAAAATCAACATATTTTGCTTTGATATTTCAGGCAGCGAAGAAATAACTTTAGTTAAAATTTCAATGTCACTTTTACCAATTCGCCTGCCTCTCTCAACAAGTCTAGCATGATAATCCTCCAACGGTTCATAAGGGCTAAGGGTCATGGTCAAGAAATTGTTTGTTTCCAATAACAAGGATGGACTGGATGCAGAGAACTCTATGTACTTTTTTGCAAAGGATTTTCGGACGACTGCCCAGGGTTTTGTACTCAAATTGTTTGTGGAAAACCATGTCCTTGCAGGTCCCTGTAAAAGAAGGCTGAACAAGGGCACTCTCTTGTCATTTAAGTGATTATCCAATGAATATAGTTCAACAAAGGACAGAAATTCCATGAGAAAGGTTTCTGCCTTTTCATGGCTGAGCCCTGTAAACTTCCGGCATTTTGAGATGTCCATGTTGAACGGAGTCTGAGGTGGTTGTGGTGTAAACTGTAAACAATCTGATACCTTCAAATCATTATCTCTTATAAAATTATCGTGTAACAGCTCGTTAGGATCAAATTGAATGTCATCAACTTCTGATTTAATATCATTATCACTGTCTAATAGAAAACTGTTACATAAAAAACTATCCATGAGGGAGGGAGAGAGGTTAGTCCATGGCGCCAAAAAAAATGGTCACGTGATCAGTCACTGATTGAAGAACTCGTGCATCGTGATCAATGTTCGGTGTAATTTCAGGCACAAGTCATTAATGTATAGTAATACACACCGAAACAGATTTTCCACCATGTCGCATCAACGTTTGAGGGGGAACGGTTTAACTCGCTTGGCAGTGAGTGGAACGTTGATGGTTGTTTTAAAATCAGAGGCAGAGCAGACAAACAAGTTCATCCTTCATCATTTTTATTCTTCACCCGAAGTAACAACAATAACTATAACGTATGTACAGAAGAATCCGGAATCCGGTAGGGAGTTCCGGAATTACTAACATATACATGTACATGTATATTGAAAATTACAATAAATTTGACTCTGCATGACCAGTATTATTATGTGTATACACAACACATTTCGGCTTTAAATTTCATTACTGGTAGACACAAACACACATATAATCCTTGTCCGAACAAAGGTTTTATCAAGTTTTGCATTCTTCTGTTGTCCAAACGAAGAAATGTCCCTTTAAATCATTATATGAACCAACACCACACACCATGCTATAGACGACGTATGGCAGAGTAGCATGTAGAAGGTAGTTAAGGAAGTTGAAACGGTCACCTTTACCCATACCTTTGAGCATGCTCCAGTCTGTGATATGATCTGTGACGAACACAGGTGTGTCTCTCCCACTACAGGCGTATAAACTGATAAGTCAAATTACTGAACGAAACCCTGTTTTTGATAAATTTCGTGGATTTCACCGTTTCCTTCAACTGTAGCGGATTAGGACTTCTAAGGAGAGCTATATATAGTTAACAATTCCAAAATTTATCGCAGGTAAGGTTTTCAAAAACTGGTTTTATTACAATTTAAGTGTAATAATGAAATGAATGTCGGTGAGAGAAGCTTGTATTTTGAAAAAAAAAAAATAATCACAGCTAAGACTTATTTACCATTCTTTATTTGACGTTTTCAGATTCTAGATAACAGCTGATTCATTAAATCTGAACTTGATAATTAGCGACCCAGTGGTAATACTGCCGGTCAGGGTTTCTCTGTATTGATACAAGAAGACAGTGTTAGGGGTTATGTGATACATGATCACGTTTCGTTGGAATTCTTGAAAACTGTTTTAAAGTACAAACTACAAAATATGGACTACATTTCATCCTGGCGTAGTGGTACCGCGGCAAAGGTGTAATTAATTTCCATCTTTGGACTTAGTCTGTCAGCCATTCGCCAAGTTAATAATCGTATGATAAAGGAGATTATGTCTTACTGTAAATTGACACTTTGTTTTATTTTAAACGCATTTATTTATTATTCATCTTAAGCGAACAGCATTTTTGGGCGAAATATATAGTTTTTATCTGTCTCGTTCTTCGTTGATTCTAAAACACGCCATCGTTATGGTGTTTTGACACTTTCTAGCTGTTACACAACGACAAAGGAGTATCTTATGTTTGTTTGCTATGTTTATCGCCCCACTGAACAGCTAGGATCATTTTGAGACGGGATCTCGTCGTA
This sequence comes from Pecten maximus, assembly GCF_902652985.1. Taxonomy (NCBI): domain Eukaryota; kingdom Metazoa; phylum Mollusca; class Bivalvia; order Pectinida; family Pectinidae; genus Pecten; species Pecten maximus. The sequence goes on from NW_022982998.1 coordinate 5,649, forward strand.
GTAATTTGATACTAATTCCGGGAGGTCCGCCACAATGACAGCACATGCTGACAAGTACAAGGATTCTCCTTTCCATTCTTGTCACGGTACTGCATCCAGAACTCCTCGGTTTTATTTTTCAAAATAGGTAGACCCAACCCGAGGATGATCCGAATGAGGGCACTGGTGTCCCTTTCCCATTCTTGTGTCGTGAGATTTTACGAGATTCGATCAACAAAGCACCACTCCGATCAAAGAAAGGAATGAATAAGCAAACGTGAATCATGTTAAAAGATTTAAAGATATAAGTATTAAGTTACTTGTATAATTTGGATCGTGGTACTTTTCGTGACTTCGAAAGTATTGGCATACATTCTCATCACCGTCGTCATCTCGCTAATGTTTATTAAATAGCGATTGTGGCCTTTAATACATTTGTGATGTATTGCAATTTGAATCGCTTAAAAACACTAAAGTTTTCACTAAGATCCGTTTCTCAGACCTTGTATCGTTTGCAAATATAAGCCCGATGGGTCTGTTCAATGGGACGAGACAAGCATTGCAACGAGACACGCAGGAGAGAACAGGCTACGAGGCATAAATACTGACCGCTATTGTTCGCAATACAATAGACAATCTACATTCTTAACAGTGGAAGAGCCTCTCAATTCAATTAAATTCAAATTTTATAGGTAAACATGGTACAAAATATATAATTGAGCGTAGCATGTCTAGCAAGACTTGATATAACTGATTGAAATCTAAAACATTGCTATCTAAATTTATGTCTGTGACGTTTACAGGGTCCGTATCAGTCACAACTGATGATCCATATTGTCTAACACGTGATTAATATTACTAGAGTCTTCAGTGCAAATATACACAGAAATAAAATAAACAGATTGCTTAGCTGTGTCAATGTGATATATATCAAGTACCAACTATCTATACAGTAAGAATATAACACAATGATGCTCAGTTTCTCTGAGTAATCCTACCTGCCAATATATATAAACAGAGAGTTATATGAATAAATGAGTGTCCCCTGACCAAAATTAGCCCTCCCTATCTAGAGGTAAGTCAAGGTATTAAATCAAATTATAAAACTACATAATCACGTCAAGAGTATTATTATCGGATTATTCACAGAATATGTGCTTGTTTCAAAGACCATCCTCGTAAGCTCGTAACTTTGACGGCGTTTTCGGCAGGACGTTGTTTCATCCGACAATTTAAACATGATGGCGTTTTCGTCAGGCCGTTGTTTCATCCGACAATTTACGCATAGAAGGAATATTGAGATAGAATAATGTCAAAAACACGTTCATTTAAACACAATATTCCTATTTACTAGTACATCAACATTTTTGGTTGAAAAACGGCAAAGGTTATCATAGTAATGATATTTCTGTGTAGACTATTGCGCTATACGTGGTTGTCCTGACGAAAACACCGCCAAAGCTACGAGTATACGAGGATGATATTTAAATGTTTGAAACAACCACATATTCTGTGAAGAATCTGTTACCAGTCAAAGAATCTTGGATGCATAAAATGTACTTTCGACCATATTAATAAATTGGAAGCTGCGAGGTAAGAGTAAAAAGTAAGACAGGCTTACAGAGAAGTGAGAAATGCATCCGCCATATTGTTGTTCTCTTGGTAGCGTTTGTGACGTAGTTTCTCCACCATGACATATTATTTTTTATCCTGCAACTGGCACCGCATTGTCGGAATAAACCCACCATAGTATAATTTTGCTGTATACGGCAGTGACGAAAACAGCTGAATCTTAGCACGTGCGTCAATTCAACTAACCTTCTTCCACGTGAAACAGCATTTAAAAGGCGAACATTTTTTGGACATTTTTGATACCGTTTCACTTAAAATGCTTATTTTTGATGGCTGTTGCATGATAAATAGAATACATGGTCATTGTCTTAGCGCTAGCACAATATGACACGTTTGTTTGCAAAGCTCTGGCATCTACTGTAAACGTACATATTTTAGCGGTAATTTTATTTTAGCGCTGGAAGCCTTGCGCTAAATTATGATTGCGCTAATTACTTTTTGTACGTTTTATTTCTATAGAAAGTTCTGTGGATGCGCTAATTCATCATTGCGCTAACTGACTAAAATCTGCAAATGCGCTAAAATTTGATTGCGCTAAAATAAGTACGTTTACAGTATATTGACCATAGACACCAAAAAAAGACATTTTAATGCTTATATTTACATTCTCGACATATTATTTTGAAAATTAAAATTGAGTATTTTTTTCAAAATTCATTTGTCACGTGCAGATTGGCAAACAAAAAAAGTGAATTGAAATAACACATTCTGTTCAATTCTTTTTATTATTTGTGTAACAATATTGTATACAATTTCTTTTTGATACTTTTTAATTAACATAAAAAACGACGTAGTCCTAGGCTTTTTGTTCATAGAGCCATTATTAATTGTTTACGTTATTTACAAGTAGTTCCGGTGGGTGAATATATTCATGAGGGACATGGATTGATGTCACGTTTTGGGTGTCAATTATGCTCACATAGACTGCAAATCTTTTTACTTAGTTTATATCATGATTTTGCCACCAAAATGTAAATATACAAAGAGAAAACGCGACCCGACTTCGATGATTGTTTTGAAAACAAAAACAATAATACGTGTTCATAATGGAAATCGTCTAAATCGTCCAATACACAGCAAAAATAACTAAAAATGGCTGACTTGAATAACGGCTCTCAAAACCAAAACAAAAAATGTCTATCAGTAAGTTTTGGATTTGTTTTAATTGTTTTAAGAATATCTAAACTGCTGAACCCAGACATGAACAGAGTTATATAAGGCTCTGTTGAACCCAAGCCGGTATAAGGCGAACCGTGAATGACACACGTATTTAAACCTCTTTATCTACTGACAATCTGCGATAAAGTTGATGACATTTTCAAGGTTTCAAGGTTTCAAGGTCTTACTGATAGCACTCTGACCCACTAACGTGTGTAACGAAAGGTCATATATACTAGCAATGATACACGGCGTACAGTTATACAGTGTTACAATATATCATGCAATACATATTTGTGATATGTTTGTCGCACGAATAACACTACAGTGCTAATGTTGACTTGTTATGTAATATGCGACTTTAAATACAATTTCTTGACTCTTAACTCATGAACAAATAAGAAGATTAAAGAATCGAGGATGTTTGATGCAAAAATAAATTTATAATCAATTTACTGAGTTTCTTTAAAAATCTACTTTTTTTTTGGTGTATATATATATATATTAGATATATTAAACAACCGTTGCTCTTTGTCTCGACTCGGATAAGTGAAGTAGTATTATGGAATATAATTTTCAACCTGGACGCGGTACCGTGATACCGGATAGGTGAGTAGGTTAGAGCGTCGGCCATGTAATCTCAGGCATAGATCTGAGTTTCGTGGTTCGACTCTCCGTACCCTTGTCGGTTTGTATTTCTCGGGAAGCTGAGAAAATATGGATGGTATGATCTGTCATGGCTGTGTCCTTTGGCAAAACCCTTTACCCTAATTGTTCTGGATAGCATGCGTCGGGCCTCCTGTATGTTGTTCAGTGAAGTAGTCACCAACTACTACATGGCGACCTGCCTTGAAATGACCCTGGCTGTTCATGGGGCGATAAGCTCAGTAAACAAACAAACAAATCCCAGCCTTTTTATACCTGTAGCCCTACGTCATTCTATAATGGTTTTCTTTCCAAATCTAAACACTTTGCTCTTTAAAAAAAAACATGTGGCCACAAATCTCAGAAAGATATCTTCTTTGGTGACTTGGTTCGAGTGTTAAACTAGATTCTGTATCAACGAAGACACTCCAGCTACAGCTTTACTTGTTATTACTGTAACATTAACTGAGCATTACTGTGCTGGTAATCTCTACTATTTAAGGATTGGTATTATTTAATTTCATTTTTTTTTTTTTTTTTTATTATTTTTTTTTTTTTTTTTTTTGCTACATTAATTTTTTTTAAATCCTGATATTTACACTCTATCACTATGACATTAAAAAGAAAAAAGGGGAAAACTTATATACATCGTTGGAACAGCGGTCAGCTTAATAAAGTAGCCACATTAGTCGGAAAACACTAGATGGCGCTGCCGTGGTGACATTGACGACAGGCAGTAAACAAAGTAGTTCAGAAAGAAAACAATGCAATCGACAGATGTAACAATATTCATTAACATATTTAGACGTAGTTTTTTTTAATTTTGGTTAATTGACAATTCATCATAAATATATATATCTTGGATTGTGTTGTATGAAATCATTATTTAACTCTGCGCAGTTATACTTTGGCAAGCGCATAACGAGGCCGCTCGATATCATTGCGCAAGCCTAATCACCGTGCGTCATTATCGAAAATTGATATCACTGGGCTTGATAAGCTTTATCTAATGACAACACAACACAAGTGTACATATTTGTTTTTTTTCTTAATGAGGGAGACACGTGTTCATTAATTGATTTATTTATATGATATGGGACAATATGCGACAACCCTAATGTATCAAAGGGTCGATTGGCACAGTGGTAGCATTCTTGCCTTACACGTACATGTAGGCGGCATGGGTTCGATTTCCCGATCGGACGTGAAAGGTTATGGGGTCACCTGCCCGACCACGTGGGTTTTTCCCCGGATACTCTGGTTTCCTCCCATAGTAACACTCCTCGCGCGCTTCCATCTGGGTCAATAAGAGTGATTATTAGAAGGTTCGCAATTGTTGTAATATCAATAAAGTTTACATTTTACCCTATTGTACTTTATAGATGTATGATTGTTTCCTTTGTTTCAGGCCCACCAGCTACTGACTGTGAGCGATTTTATCAGGTGGCATTTGGAAAGGGGATGTAACCTGACCATTCAATCCAGGAAACATAAGAATCGTGAAATGAGGCACTCAAACAATAGGAATTTAGTTCTACCAGAAAAAGTGAATGGAAGAATAGTAACAATGGACTACGTATATAGGTTTATATCATACTCCGAATCAGCAGACAAATAGAACAAAAATATTACATTTTGATATATGATTCACACGGCACCATTTGATCATTTATTTCCTCGGCATTGGATTAGATTACAGAATGAAACTAATTATGAAGGTTCAACAAAGTGTCTCTATTTACGGGAACTGTTGGATACAGACATGAACCTTTATAATCCACAAAAATCTATTTAGCATTTGGAGAAAACAGTCCCTAATCCTAAAAAAAAAAAATTGAAAAGTCACAGTGGCAGGGTAAATTACGAGTGTTTATAATTACGCAGAATTTAAATACATTTAAAGTTGTACAACTACAGAATATCAAATATAACCATGGTTTTCTGCATCAAGCGATATCGACGTACGTCCAAGTATTTTATAGTTTTAACGTCTTTCTGTGTTTTACTTTTTATCATGGATCGCTATTTTAGCAATAACGAGGTACAGGAAGTTTTCATTTCCAAATATGATCAAGTGGATCGCTTTCACACGGTTTCTCCCTCCGCAGATGACGGACCAAAACCAAGAAAGAGGAGCAGTCTGAACAATCAAGTGTCAATTGATGTAAAGTTTCATCAAACTGATAGCAGTAACAACGCACAAAAAATCACTGACAAAATAATTCCAATTTCTGCAAATGCCACCAATCCGATAACAAGTAACAAAACAAGCGAGGAGACCTCTCCGCCAAAAATACTTCCTTTCAGTAAGTTTCGTTATCCTCTAGACATCGACTTCCGCAAATTGGTGGATGGCGTTCTCAAAACTGGTACGACAGATATTAAACCCATCAATGTTTATCCGTATTCGTTTTCGGAACCAATGGACAATCTTTGTGATTCAACATCAGACATAATCCTGTTGTTTATGATCAAGTCAGCACCAGGGAATTTTGATCAGAGGCAAGTTATCCGGGAAACATGGACTAATAATACGTATTTTCAAAAAGATGTCATCCGACATGCTTTTTTGCTTGCAAGAACCATGAATGAAACAGTCAATAATCGTCTTTTACTGGAGAAACGGCTGAATCACGATATCGTTGAGATGTCTTACGTTGACGATTATTACAACAACACATATAAAACAATAGGAGGCATCAACTGGTGTGTTAAGTATTGTCCTACTGCTAAATTTGTAATGTTGGTGGATGACGACATGTACGTTGCCACTGATTTCCTATTAGATTACCTGCATGGATTACCACAAAATATGTCTGATTCTCTCTTTGTGGGTCGTGTTTGGAACGATGTTCCACAGAGGGGTCCAACTCAGAAATGGTTTATGCCTATCGAAGATTACCCTTACAAGATGTACCCGCCATTCCTTAGTGCCGGGGCTATTATTATGTCAATGGATTTCGTTAAACGACTCCAAATTGCTATCCAGTATACAAAAAAGTTTAAGTTTGATGATGTCTTTTTAGCTATTGTTGCTTACAAACTTGGCGTCAAACCAATACACCATCAAGATATCCATATACATCCTGTTTCTTATAGAGACAAAAAATTCATCACGACTTTAGCCTCCCATGGGTACGGACATCCAGATGAATTGAAAATTGCGTGGTATTTCCATTATAAACGGTTAAAATTTAGTAATGCCAAAATGGCTAGATTACAATAACCGGTTAGTTGGAAAATGATAAGTCTAGCAATAGACAACTTTTTTTCACAGACGTATTCATTTTGAATTTCCCGATATTTAACCTTGGAGCATAATTTCATTGGCCAAGACTGTACTACGTGTTCTCTGACCCCTGTTTCAGCGTGTGAACCCCGCAAGGGCCAGACCAAATTTCTAGCTGACCGCCATCTTTAACACTTTTAGGCACTCAATAAAATCAAATAATCTCATTTGTTTATATATAAGAAAAACCTGGTTGAAAATACCTGACAGATTGAGTACGGATCATAGTGTTTCACTTTTATGATGTCTTATGGCGCTTCATTTATAGGCCGCACCTTTACTCTTCAAAAATGCAATCTTAAAATGTGTTCAATTTTCTAAAAAATAAGTAAGAATAAAAAGTCGGCCATCGAAGAGATGATCCATATTCCGCCAATACCTTGTTGTGTCATTTTCTCTGAGTAAACAGCGCTTGCTGTCTGATATGGAGGTGTCAGTTTTTAACAAGAGAAGTTGAGGGGAAAAATCTTCTTACGTATTAACCAGTTATTAATTAGCCTAACAATAGGCTGGTAGGCCCCTAGCTGGTAAACAATTATAACAAACAAACAACAAGAAAACATATACATGATAATTGTAATATTCCTACGTATTTACATGCTTAAATCACACTCATTAATGATATCAAAGCCCTACATTATGACGTATATCAAACGTTCAGACTTGGTTTAAGTTAATACATTTTACGAATTACAGAGTTAAGCGAAAAACATTACGCTGACCCAGTGCTAACATTCTTGTTCAGGAAGACAACATTGAAAGGAGTTTGTTTCTGGCTATTGCCAATATTCTTTTCAAATGAATAATAAACAAATCTTAGTATTTCGATATTATGTGTGCAGTTTTATTTCCGCTTGTTTGGATAATCCGTAAATTGTATAATACACTATTGATAAACAAGTAGTGTGCGTTGCCGTCCTCAAATAACATGCAGAATTCGTATGAAATAAGAATACATGGACAGTAGAGTTAGCATTAAATTGTTATTCGTAGATTGTAAGAAAATCTCGATGACCATGTCTACGGGGAATTATTATTAGTTTCGATTAATAATAAAACAAAGTAGCGTATAATGTTTTAGGTTAGAATATTAGGCTTGTGTTGAGTCTATAACCACTTTGTTTAATAAATGCATAGGTATGCAGTGTGTGTCCGTCAAGTGTTCAAAGAATACCAAGATGGCAAAAGTTCTGCTAGGGACAATAAAGATTAAACATTTGTTTACATAGCTACCTTTTAAAGACAACCGTGTAGGAAACAAATATAATTTTGTGTATGTTGTCCGAACTTTTGGAAACAAAATATCATTTTTTGAATGTTAACCGCGTTTGGAGATAAATATAATTATGCTTATGATGTTCAAACGTTTGGAGATAAATATCATTTTGTGTTTGCAGTCTAAACGTTTGGAGACAAATATCATTTTGTGTTTGCAGTCTAAACGTTTGGAGACAAATATCATTTTGTGTTTGCAGTCTAAACGTTTGGAGACAAATATCATTTTGTGTTTGCAGTCTAAACGTTTGGAGACAAATATCATTTTGTGTATGTTTTCCAAACTTTCATAGACAAATACTATATTGTGAATATTTTCCAAACTTTAAGAAATCAATATCAGATTGTGTATGTTGTCCAAACGGTCTGAGAAACAAACATCATTATGTGTAGGTTTTCAAACGTTTGCAGACAAACCTCTTTTTGGTATGTTGTCCAAGCGTTTGAAAACTAATATCATTTTGTGTATATTGTCCGAACGTTTGGAGACAAATACCATTTTGTATGTGTTCAAAGGTTTATAGACAAATATCATTTTGTGTGAACGTTGACCAAACATTTGGAGACAAATTTCACTGTGTATATGTTCCAAACGTTTGGAGACAAATTTCATTTTGCTTATTTTTTCCACATTTTTGGAGACAAATATTTATTTTATTTTTTTTTTTTTTTTGAAGAAAAATATCACTTTATGTATGTTGTTCGAACGATTGGAGACAAATTTCATTTTGTGTATGTTTTCCAAACGTTTGGAGACAACTATCATTTTGTGTATCTTGTCCAAACGTTTGGGAGACAAATTTCATTTTGTGTCTGTTGTCCAAGCAAGACAAATGCAAATTTCATTTATGTATGTTTTTTTTTATTTAAACATATTTTATTGTATCTTAATATATACATGGGAATTGGGCACAAGTTATCAAACTTATATTAAGCCCTTTCCCTATATAATTTTACATACATATAATACATTTATTTTACAAGATGACATATATTTACATATGAGAGAGAGAGAGAGAGAGAGAGAGAGAGAGAGAGAGAGAGAGAGAGAGAGAGAGTTATAATGAAGATATAATTTTAAAAAAAATCATTATGACTATAGATTATCAAATGAATAAACAATTCAAGTAAACTATTCCAATAAACTATTCCGATGCCGATAGCAGAAGTTCACACTATTCACTTTTCAAAACACTCTAAAGTTCATCACATCCTGTGCCATGGTTAGCTCTCTCCGTTCGCTTCCTATGCCTCCATGAAATTCGATTCTCTTTTGCCATCGGCATCGGAATAGATATGATAAGCACACATAAATTTACACAGATATATATAGAGAGATAAGGGGAATTAAAATATATACGAATCAAAAATTTGTACTTCTGAGTGTTTTTACATATTGTAACATTATCCTCTATGGATAAATCACTGCTTCCATACAGTAATAGCTGCAGATCTAGCGGTATGAAATTGTTCAGATTTCGGTACAATTCGATTCTCTGTTCAACATAATTATTACAGACGAAGAAGAAATGATATGTATCCTCAATAGGATGACCACATTGACAGTGACTATAATCAATCAGATGAGATCGGAAAAGGTCATTATCTAAAGTACTACAACTATTTCTTAATCTTGCATGCAATATATTAGATTTTCTATTTCCAACAGAGTAATAATAAGTTACTTTTGATATATTAGTGATAGACTTTTTAAAAACTAAGTATGAGTTACTTTGCCTAGTTTCTAAATCTAATTGGTTCCAAAGTCGAATAGTAGCCGGGAAAAACGAAATATTGGTCAAATGAAGTCGGAAATTTGGTAAAGAGTAGTTATTGGCGTCTCGGAGGTTATAGTGAGAGTTTTGAGATACTAGAGGAGGCAGTAGAGTGGATAAATAGTTTGGTGTTAGGTGATTTGTGACTTTATAGAAAAGTTGCAGTTTTCTCCTAGTACGACGAGTTGCAAGTGGTTCTAAACCATTTTCAGAATATAATGAAAGTCTGCTAGCAAAAGATGGTAATCCAGTAATTATTCTTGCTATTTCTAAGTTAAGTTTTTCCAATTTGTCTGCATCACCGAGAGAACAACCGTCCCAAACCTCACAACAGTATTCAAATAATGGCAAATAAGACTTGTAAATTTTAATTAAAGTTTGTCTGTTTAAAAGATATTTGAGCTTTCGGAGGATACTTACCTGTTTTGATACCTTTTTACAAATGTTGTCAATATGAGTGGACCATCTGCAATTTGCATCTAAAGTAACTCCTAGGTGTTTATGATTATCAACAAATTCTACATCCACATTATTAAAGCTTATATCTACAACATGTTCGTGTTCATTGTTTGAAATAAGTAAAGCTTCCGTTTTCAGAGGGTTGAATTTCACCAGCCATGTTTCTGCCCAATTTTGAATTTTAACTAAGTCATTATTTATTTTCGTTTCAATTTCCAAGAGCGATCGACCAGAACATAATAAGGAGGTATCATCAGCAAATAATTTGGAAAGACTTTCAAGGTTATCTGATATGTCATTTATATATAGGATAAAAAGAAGAGGACCCAATACTGACCCTTGCGGAACGCCACATTAGTAGTTCTGACGGAAGATTTACTAATTCCTACGAAAACTTGTTGTTTCCGGTTTCTGATATAATTATTTAACCATTTTAAAAGTTTTCCGTTTATTCCATAATTAGCTAATTTTACATTTAGTCCCTTGTGCCACACACGATCGAACGCTTTGGAGATATCACAAAAAACTAGACACGTTGGTTGCTTTTTTTCCAAATTTTCACAAACAGTATGATAAATTTCTATCATTTGATGAACGGTAGAGTGACCAGGTTGGAAACCTGACTGGTATTTATATATAAGTGAGTTTTCAAGTAAATAATTATTCAAAAATTTCACAACTAAGCGTTCAAAAACTTTACCAATAGTACTGAGTAATGATGTAGGTCTATAATTTGAAGAAACATGTTTATCCCCATTCTTAAATAATGGCATAACTATTGCTAATTTCCAATGTTCTGGAAAGACACCAGTATCCAACGAGTATCTAAAAATTAATGATAAAGGATAAGCTACAGATACTGCAGTATTTTTTAACATACTGTGACTAATCCCATCATGATCGACCTACAGCTTTGTATATAGATAAAGATTTAAGTATGTCGATTACGTCATTGAGTTCAAATTGTATGTCTGATATAGTAGCGTCCGTCCTAAGTTCGACCCCTGGCTCGTCGATGTTTGTGTCGTCAATAGTAGAAATGGAAACAAAGTAATCATTTAGTATATTAGCTTTATCTACATCTGTCATTACAAGATCTCCGTTATTATTTACAAGGGGTGGTATAGTATTAACAGTTTCAGTAGATTTTATTAATCTGCGGACAACTTTCCAAAAATTTCTAGGATTCGAATCAGAAAAACGGTCTAAAATACCATTTATGTCCGCATAGAACTGTTCTTTTATGTGCTTTTTTAAAATTATTAACGTGATTACGTTGTCTCCGAAAATTCGTCAAGTTTCTTATAGAGCGATTAGATTTAAAAAAAATTAAAAGTCTGTCTCTTTTCCTTATTTCACGTCGAAGGTCAGAATTAAACCAAGGCTTGTCATTAGGTCGTATTGTAACAGTTTTCATAGGAATGCACTCCTCAGCTATGTCCAAATATTTTTCTGTAAACTTAACACACATGTCATCTGGGGAGTGCGAGGTAGAGAATAAATCAACCCAGTCTGTATCGTCAAGTTTACTATTAAAAAGTTCGTAATTAGCTTCATTGTAACATCTTATGGTTCGTTTAAACGTCCTGGTAATTACTGTGCCTACAGTCAGTTCTACAGTCGTCGCTTTATGGTCAGATACCTCATCGCCAATGTCAATTACGTCAGAAAAGTTAGAAGTACACGTGTCGGAGAGTAAAATGGGGTCAAGTAAGGTAGAGCTCGTGCGTCCTATGCGTGTCGGTTTGTCGATTACATTAGTTAGGTGAAAGGTGTGGATAATATCATACACAACGTGCGTGTTTTCTACAGTTAAAAGATCGACATTTATATCACCAACTAATACTATATTTGGGGTTTCCTGAATAGCAGTGTCTATAGAATTCTGTAGATGATTCCAAAAGGATTTATGTATGTTGTCCAAACGTTTAGAGAAAAATATCACTGTGTATGTTGTCCGATTGTTTGGAGACAAATATCACTTTATATATATTGTCCGAAAGTTTGGAGACAAATATCTTTTTTTCTGTTGTTCGAACGTTTGGAAACAAAAATGTCTTTATATATGTTGTCCTAAAGTTTGGAGACAAATTTCATTTTGTGTATTTTGTCCGAAAGTTTGGAGACAAATTTCATTTTGTGTATGTTGTTCAAACTTTTGCAGACAAATGGCAATTTGTTTCCTTAATCAGGCACCCTACAGTGGCACAAGTTTTAACTCATGTTTGTTCTTTCAGTGGTGTTCACTTTTAAAGACGAGTTTTATAAAAACAAAAAACAAAAACAAAAAAAACTATAAGACCTGGCAGGCACTGTAAGTAGATCCTCACCAATATCATTTTATCTGTTTTGCGTATAAACTTTACGGAAATTTCTGTCAGTAACTACAGCAAATAACATTTCATTTTTGTTGTCAAAACATTTAGAGACACGTCCTGTTTGTCACTACAGAGAAATATCTCTGAACGAATAGAAACAGGAAGAATAATTTGAAATATATCTGAACATGAAGAAACAGGTAAAATATATTGAAATATCTCTGAACATAAAGAAAGTGGGTAAAATATATTGAAAAATCTCTGACCATTGAGAAACAGGCAGAACTTATTGAAATATCTCTGAACTTCGAAAAACAAGAAACATGTATTGCAATAACTCTGAACTCAACTCTTGTATTGATTAGGGAAATGTATTATTCTATGATGTTTCTGATACACTACTAAACCTGATAAAGTTTCAAGTGTTTTATTCATTGCATTGGCTACCTGTGCATTTCATTTCACACTACAATTATAAATTATTTTGTTCACATACCAGGCAACAAATAGAGCAGGATTTCTATTAGTCGCCTCTTACGGCATACAGGAACTTGTGACTCTCTAGTGTCAAGATCACTACGATTGGAGACAGATTCCTTGTTAAGCGTTCCAAACTCCCCAGCTTTGACTTATGGTAAGCGTTACTTCGGAAAGGTAGTTTCCCCTTTTTGGACGAGCTTACCGTATGTTACCGAGAAGTTGAAAACCCTTGCCAAGTCCAGGAAAGATATTAAAACTAAGTTGTTTACACTGTTGTTTACTTTGTTTTGTTTTTTGTTTTTGTTTTTTCTGCGGGTTTTTTGCTGGGTTTATTGCCCGGGAACAGCCAGTGTCATCTTGAGGCAAGGTCTCATTGTAGTAGTTGGTGATAACCGCAATAAACACCATACGGGAGGCCTAGCGTGTACCACCCAGAGCAATTACGGTAAAGTGTTTTGCCCAAGGACATAACCACGACAGCACAGACCGGTCCGTTTATCAGCTTCCCGAGAAACACAAACCTACACGGGTAGGGAGCGTAGAAACACACACCTTTGATCTTCACCTGAGATTTCGTGGACGGCGCTCTCACGGACTGAGCTATCGCGGCCCCCTTATGAGTTAGACTCTCACGCGGACTTCATGTATACAGTATTACATATTGCTTTATATTAATGTTATCAAATATCACTTTTTCTGTGTTATATAAGAGTACTCCAAAAATTAAATATCTGAGATTCTCATATAATGTTACCTTTCTGATCACTCTGAATACACCAACTATTGTGCCCCAATATTCAATCATTGATCCGCTATATGTTACTAGTGCACGTGAGAGATGATGATGATTTGCAACAAGTCCTTTTAACATTTAACACCTTTGACCACTGTAGACTTCAAGGTTAACATCGTTCATTTCAACCTATTCAGGAGCCTTCATCTCAGCATGCAATTGACACTATATCACGACTATAGGTATTGACATCTTGGTTATTGAGAGGAAATTACGTAAAACTTGTACTCTTTAGACCTCTGTGACCTTGACAGTAGTTTAAGGTCGTGCATTTGAACAGCATACTACTCTCCCAATATCATGACCTTGGGCTCCCTAATTATTTTTGAAGACGCCAAAAATGCAAATATTTACTGACGGAAGGACAAGAAGTGATTTAAATAGAACACCTTAGACCTTTCACCTACAATACAGCAAAATAATACATTTATCTAAGTTTCAATTAGGTGAATACAAAGGTTCGCTCGATTGGTCAAAAACGCAAAAAATATATTTTCCCTGCAAAATCTTATATTTTCACTGCTCATCGCTGTAGTGAAAATATAACTTTTATCAAATTGATAAACTTCTATATTTCACTGGTAAAAATACATTAAATTATTATTTATCACATTTGTCTTTCGCCCTCATTCTGACCTGTATCTTTCTTAGCATCTGACATTTTACGGTAGCTTTTGTGCGTGGGTAACCAGAAATAATAGACGGAGGAGATGAAGAATCCGACAAAATATGATGGCAGCTACAGTTTAGCATTGAAATGTTATTAGATGCTAGTATACAGTCGATATGAATACATCACCACGCCAGGAAACTATCGAAATGCAGTGAGAAATAAAAAGACAAAACAAAAAAATCTAGCAATATGTTACTAGAACCCATCAACGCACGACATGAATCGCTCGGAAACACATAAGTGTGTTACAAGAGGTCACACATAAAAAGCAAATTTAACAAACGGCCTGCTGTTATAAGTGATTAGGGTAAACTACGGTATACACTTCACATAACACAAGCTCCGAAATGCAAATAACCTAGTAAAGTGTAACTATAACTAGTCTATAACACGCAAAACATACATTTTATTTAATTACATAATAAGCAGCAGGAAACTAGTCAAATACATTACCGCTGGGACGGCTACTGTATACTAAGTAATTGGTATAATTACGAAGCGTAATGGTTTTTTTCTATTGAAAACCTGTCAACTTTCTGTTGGAAAGCCTTACTTTCATTGTTTTCAAAAGTAAAACAAACAAAAACAAAAACAAAAAACAAACAACAGCATGATTTATTTTGAATAAGGTCGCTCTCTCTCTTAGATTTGTTTAGAAAATATAAGAGAGAGAAATACTGGTTTATAAAGGTTTACAGGGAGAAATGTATTATCTCTAGTTG
>NW_022982999.1:0-19431 GCF_902652985.1 Pecten maximus
AGGGAAGATAAACAACATTTAAGTGAATTGACAATATTACAACCACTGAGGAATATATGATGTTACTGTAAAGTAATTAAATTTCACGGGGTTAATTTTCGTGGTTGTCCCGATCGGACGTAGTTCACGGGTAGTACCACTCGCTCAATCACGGGCTGTGAAAATTCAATCTAATCAAAAACGCAGTTTACGGAGTGGATGATGAACATCTGATTTTAATTTGATTGGTGAACAGTTTTTTTTTCGCTCTATATTTAATGACCGCGAATATAGTGAAATTAAAACCACCGCGAATATTACAAACTGTACAGTATACTGCGACACTCACCTAGTCAGGAATTTGTAAATTGCGTCTGAGGAACAAGAGGACATCTTCCACATGTGTCTCGCCACCTTTTTCGTGGACGGGTTAGTAAAGGCGGCCATCACGTACTGCTTGTCATCATTACAGCCAGCAGCCCCGTCATGACTCGATCCCAGACTGTAGGATACATAGAGGGACCGTTCTCGTGTATGTTATGTAGTATCATTATTTAATAATGGTGAGTAAATTGAAAAAAAAATATACTCGGATAATAAATCGACCCCTGTTGAACTATTGACACTACTGTTGATATTTTTCAGTGCAAAGTTAATTAATTCATAATTAAGGTTCTTAAATCAAGCGCAACATGTATATTCTAGGTTAAAATTAATTTGAGCGAATGCCATGTCATTGTATGCGACAGTTGCTCATCTTGAATGTATCGTCCTATACTTTAAATAATTTCCTCTTTAGAACCGTATTTCCTAGGGTCATAAAGAATATACCAATTTGGATACATAAAATGAAGGGTATTGTCATCGTAATGGCTGACTTTGACTGCATTCAGTGTTAATATGTTTTCAATAAATAGAATTAATCAACCGCAAGTTCAAGGGTCAAGGTGTTAGCGTGTAAGATTCTAAAGATGTTAATAACATTCATCATAAGAAATAACAAATAACTTCAAACTGCAGATGCTTTTATTTGTTTTGACACTATTTTGTTGATTTTTGTCATATTTTACTATAAACATATCAATATAGTTTACTTTGAACGTATGACCTTGACATTGGCACTCTTGAAATTCTTCTTGATGATTGTCCAAAGTGTGGCCTCGACACATCCTGTCCCAACATAAAATATTTACAGGACATCGACTTACCTACAAGGCCCACCTCTATATAACTTTCAGATACGTAAATGACCTGTGTATGACCTTGACTCAGGTACATGACTTAGTATATGACCTTGACTCACGTACATGACCTACCTATGTATGGCCTTGACTCACTAACATGACCTACTTATGTATGACCTTGACTCACGTACATGACCTACCTATGTATGACCTTAACTTGCGTACATGACCTACCTATGTATGACCTTGACTCATGTACAAATGTACACAACCTTCCTATCTATGACTTTGACTCACGTACATGACCTACCTATGTATGACCTTGACATATGTACATGACCTACCTGTGACCTAATTCGTGCGCCGCTGTCTGTCCAGTCGTACCGTATGAAGAATCCTCTATGATGGACACTGCCATCTTTGGTAAGGAGCACGTGGTGCCTTTAAATGCAACACCTGTTACATACAAAGGAAAATAAATCAACCCCTGCCAAATATTCTTGGTCAAGAGTGCAAAACATAGTTCAGTGCCCTAAGAACAAAACTATATTTAATTTATGTTAAATATGCAGACAGTTAGTCTGTATACATGCACTCACCTTTCCTGACTAAGAGAACGGTCACGGGCTAATGTTAACGAACTTGGAAAACGCCACAAACTATTTATTAATTGTTACTGCTATTCAGTAAGGTTAGCAACCTAGAAAACCTTGTTTTGTAAGCCTAGTTAAATTAACGACTCGTTGTTGAATATTTTCATTTGATTGAATTCTGGAAATAAATTAATTTTTCCATGATTGTTTTGTGACCGTGAAAAATGCTTTATTATTATGATACGTGATATAACATAATATATTGTAAACTAACAATTGCCGAATACTGTAAATTGCTTTATATTTCGCGTGGGATTTATGTTTGCGTTAACAGGCGAGGAGTGTCAATCGTGAATTCAAACTCTTCGCGATTATTTGGATGAAAAAACACATTTTTTTTTTCGCCCAAGGTATCTGTTACGGATATAGTAAACCTTGTAGAGTCTCTGGCTCTAATAGCTCATCATTCGCGATTTAAAAAGTCATTTTTAGATCAGCGTTCGCGAAATCAAGTATTCGCGAATATGTCTGAAGATGTAAGGTCACAAAATTAAGTTTTCACGAAAACTAAGAGATTTACAGTACTTCAGTTCATATTGAAAACATTGTAAGGCATGTTTTGTAATATTAATGAGAAGAAGGAAAGTAAATGATACAAGCTACCTTAAGAAAATCGAGAAGAAAACAATGCCTTATCACCATATTTCAACATTGCTATAGTTATAAAGTGTCTATGGTTTCAAAACGGGATCGTTTGAATTATTTTATTTTAAAAGATCATCTGACGTCCTGGTGATTAAAAATAGAATCAAGAAACATAAAAGTAAACATTTCTGTTACTGTTAAGACATTACCAGAAATTTTATTTTCATTAAAACTAACAAGGCATGTTAATAGTAGTTTGGCATTGGTCGGTAAATAATATACTTTGTGCCAAATATTATAACAGATTACAGCTAAAAAGTGAAACGCACTTCAATGACAAACAAAAACAACTCTATAAATCAGGAATTGTAAACGTATTATTGTATACAGTGGCTTTAGAATCTTGACTACCTTGCACAACAACACAAACAATAGGTATGTATATTTAACCTTTAACAAACAGAAGTAAATTATCTTATTTTTCTGCAACTGATGACGAATAAATCATGGTATGTAGTTGGAGCTCTATGCCAAAATGGAGAATTCCTCATAATTAGGAATAATGATAATAAGATAGTCTTTTCCACATTAATTATCTTAATATCCTATCATCTTACCCAGTAGATCGGTTTGCCAACCATCATCATAGAATGCAAGATCTCTTCTGTGGACGTAAAACATAGTGTTATTGGGATTTCCTCAAATCATCATGTTTGCTATTTCTTTTTTTATTTTTTATTTTTTTTTTTTTTTTTGTCTTTTTTTAAGTTTTTTTTTTATTTGACATATTTTTTAATTTGCTTAATATTTTGACAATTTGTTTGTCAATTTTTAAATAGAAATGGTATTGAAAATAAACATGCCCATTATATTTGTTCTTTGAAGATTTATCCAAAACCAAAATTCTAAAAGATATTGAATTATAGACATAGCACCCACCCTCATCTGACTTTTTTAGTCTTGCGTAGCATTTTTTTTATTTTTTTTCATTTTTTCATACATATATAGATATCTATTTCGTATTGTGAAAAAGTCAGTATCATCCAATACGTACCTGGTGAATTGCATAGCGTGGTCATACCCGGGCAGGTATTTTCTATTTTCGTTTTGATACGCCGCAAACATTTTCATGGAATTATCAGCGTCGAACACATTATCGTCGACAATGTATTTTGGTATCCAAGCGAAACCTTCCGGAACCTGGTCAAAAAAAAAGAAACTTAAAAATGATTTGTTACTATAAATAGGTTATACTGTTAAAATTCAGAACCTGGAATAAGAACTTTCCAATATTCGTTGTATTTATATTCATGGTTCCGTAGCAACCTCGAAAACCACGAAAGTGTATACGCAAAGAATGTCTCGTGCTATACAGTGTCAATGTATGGATGAGTGTCTGATTTCTAACTGAAACAAAAATATTTAGAAGGAAACAAGTTAATAATACAATCATGTTAATTATTGTTGTTATATAAATTTAACCCATTATGAGATTTTCGTTCTAGGAGGATTTTGTCTAACCAGTCAAACTTACCTGCGAATACACAAATCCGTTAATCATAATGTCGACCTTGAACTTGTCATGTCGATCACTTAATGACTGATATCGTAGGTCCATCTAGGGAAAGAAAATAAACCAAAGAGTCACCATACCAGAGGAATCACTACTGAAAGTTAGAACGTCGGTAGTCATGGCAATAACTTCACATTTACAGTGTAGACTGAAGCCTTTCTGGTAGGAAACCTTGACTGAGTAGTTGATTAGTCAACATACCGTGAGTATCATCCTAACATATAACACAGGTGGATTTACATTATAATCATATTAATGGTTGACTTAATATGTTGCTACTGAGTAAATGAACGCTACCCTGATAACTAGATATGAATGCAGTAGTGTTTGACACAGAGGGTGATAGTGAGGAAACAATTGTCGTCCTACTGTTTGTAAATGTCAAGATCTAACACTGGTAGATAATTTTAATATTAAACTGCATTGGGTGAATACACATTGGAATAATTACTAGTTCTGGAAAATTCATCTTATTTACATATCAATATAAAACCACGATTCAGATGATTTGTGTTTGATATAATTAATACAAAAATCATCTACATAAACAAAGTCTAAAACATAAGATAGTGTATATATCATATTTTAAGCCTATGACCTTACGTAAAATACTTACATCATTTGCTATTAATATATAATACATTTTCATTTTCGCCAAAGTTTCCTCTTCATTTCCGTCACTGAGCTTGTGGAAACTGAAAAAATCAATGTCCAGTTGTCCGGGTTTAATACGGCTTAATTAATGTTTTCATTTTTATTTATTCATTTTTTGTTCTGTATATAGAGTATATTAAGACCCCTCCTATGATGTTGTTTGACTGTTGTGTTTTGATAAATATTCAAATGTTGCTATTTTTCTTAACATTTTGTGTTATTGTGATACATTAAATATGATTAAACTACTTACAAATCGTAGATAGTATCGTCAAGAAAAACAAGAATTTCGACCACGTGGTTGTTGCCACGGGACACCGCTCTCTTTCTGATGACATCATATGTAAGAGGTATTTCTTTAGAGCCCACATCGCCTACCAAGATATGAAAAATAAATTTCAGTATCAAATAAGAGCATATGTGATCAGCATCATCATCATCGTCGTCGTCATCGTCCAGCAGCAGCAGCAACAACAACAACAACAACAACAACAGCAGCAGCAACAACAACAACAAGAACAACAACAACGACAGCAACAACAGCAGCAACAATAACAACAACAGGTGACGTCATACCGTGTAAGGCGGTATCGTGATAAGCCACCATTGGCCTGGCTGTTTTAGCTATTCTATGGTGTTTGCTGCCTGGAGAATGTGGCTGGATCCTGAAGTGTTCACCTTCATGGTAGAATCCGCCGTACTGAAACAAATAATCTTTAGATAGATTCCTGTCGCAAATACTGGTATATGGTTACTTAATATTCCTGTGTAACATGACATTTATGTGGGTACTTCCTTTCGTGGTTAAATCTCTAGAGACCATGTTTTGTGTTGGGAACTTTCGTTATTAGTATTCAAGTATATACATTCAATTCGTTCTGTATTTGGTACATAACAACATGGGCAACCATGAATACGTATATAAATACAACGAACATTGTATGAAATATGGTACATACACAGGGAAAAAACATTTTCTTACTAGTTTCATCAAGAGTAAAATGCAATCGAACGAGTTTGATTTTTTTCTGTTTAAGGTTTTACATACAATTTATTTCCATCACAAACGGTTTTCTTTTCGACAGATACACCATAAATAAAGTAGTTTTCGTTTATAATCAACTGATTCCACATCATAATGTGGTAAACATGTACTTCATGCTCCTGAACAAATATTTGTCGAGAAAAGTGATTATCAGGCAGAGGACTACACCAAGGCTAATTGATCAGGCTACGGTAAGGACATTTAGGATAATATTATCAAGGATGCCACTGAGGTTTGTATATACACGTTCCTAAACAAAGGAGCTGATTGTTTCAAAACTTGACATACTGATGTAAACATCTTTTTATCCGACTAATTGCAAAGTACATTTATGTGTTAGTAAGGATCAAGTGTAATGTGAGATTTTGTATAATATACTAGTTTTGTTGGGTGCGTCAGTACGTAAATTTAATCACCCGCGAATATTAACAGCTATACAGTATATTGTATACCTACTAAGTTACATGACGGTGATTTTTCATCACACTTGAGTAAGATCGAGGCTCCTGTATCGTGGTCCTGGTAAGTAGCATATGTCTGAAACAAAATTATTTCCTCGTGTAATAGACAAAGTACAGTATAACTAAGTTTGTATATCAAGGTATATGTTTACTTATGTTGCATTCATTTTAGTATTGCAATATAAAGAATACTTTTCCGAGGAAGTTAAAAAAATATTATGAATTGTCAGTTTTGGTATCGGTATGATGTCCTGAACATGATTTAAGACAGGTTTGTAAGATAGAATGGCGAGGCAAAGTGAAATGAATTTAAAGTCACTATTCTAAATATGTGTTAATATTAAAAAAAAACAAAAAACAATCACATCCTGCATAGAAGTGAATTTATACATTAACTTTAAATTCGTAAATCAATTCTATATATTTATCTCCCTTTAAAATATAACAATGATTGTGATGTCAAACACGCACATAAGTAATACGTATATATCTTTAATTTAAATCTTTGATGTTTTCTTTGGTATATATTCTCTATGAAGTATCATTGTGATTGACTTAGGGTGAATTCCATTTCTGAAGTTCAAGACGCAAACTGGCAACATTACTGGAATGATGACGTACCCTTCTTGATGGCTGATGAAGCATTGTGCTATTTCCCTTCGACATCAGATACATAGGTATATCTTTATCCAGATGAGCTGTTTTTGTTAGGTGTAAACGTTTATTCTCTCCTCTGATGGAAAATTTATAATCAACAAATCCAGGATAATCCATTTCTTGTGATCGTCGATAACGGACATTTTTGAATGACGAATCTATTTCAACACTTACAATTTCTGAAATAAACATAGTGTATATATAACAGAGCGTTTTTGGTGTTTAAAAGGAAATATTCTAAATCCAACAGAACTATAAACACTACATGTGCATATGATTTAAATTAGATGGTGAGCACAGAAGAGTATGCCTACATATATATATATATGTCGATCAAAATTTGTTTTAAAAAGATATGTTTGCACATTGTATATTGCTCATCAGATTGACCATATAGGTATATGTCTTGAGCACATATCATGTCTCCTATCCAATTATGGAATATATGTATATATATAGTATTAAATTAATTCGGAATAAATAATCCCCTGAAGAGCGCCACGATGTAGCCGCGAAAGTACTAGGGAGACAGCAGATCTGTGTTTGACTTTTTATTTTATTATTATTTACCGTCACATGGACATTTTAACTTTATTCTATATACATATATAATATATATTAAAAGTTATCATCCTGTAGATTATTACAGTTTTTTGTTGGCTATTACCGATCCTTTTTAAAGGAAAACGGATATACATATATTAGGGTTAAAATCTGCTACAGTAACACAAGAACATAATTAGTCTTTAGGTTTACTCACCCGAATCTTCAGAATCAAACTCCTCAAAAAGTTTATAACAAACTGTGTATGGTATCAGAATAAGAAAAAACAAAATTAATCGTTCTACCATTTTCATAGATATGGAGAATATCGAAATACGATTTATCTGACCACCTCCTTGGTTTTACGTTAGAATAATAACAAAATTGAAATTTATGTGCAAATTAAAAATATTTGACGAACAATTATGCCTGTTCCTAAGTTAATGTAATTATATACCATTAGTATGTGACAACATTTCTATTGCAATGTCTCGGGGCCATAAAAGCATGTCAATGTACCCAGCTATAAGTACGCCGGCCGTAGGGGTGAACTCGGTGTCTTTTGAAGGATAGTTCTACATTATAGACGCGGTGCTGTCCATGAAAGCTAAGGAAGTCATTCGGACATTTAATTTGTATAATGAATTGATGATTTTCTGTTTTCCCAGTTGTGCTTACTTTACAGCCATCTACAGATTTCTGCGTTTTACTGGAACTGATTATTAATATAATATTAATGGTTTTGGGTGTCAGTACACGGCAGGATACCATCCTAGCGAATGATAAGCTAGCTAATGTCACACGATATATTTGTGTAGTCTTGTTATCCAGCATAATAAAAGTTTTATTTTAAAATCCCAGGGTGTAATTATTCATCTTTATATTTCCCCCTATTTTGTTTTTCAACACTGCTCGTTTTTGAAGGGTTCTATAATTCAATAATACCTCCAGCTACACCAACATTATTTATTTTATTATAACCACGTGATCTTAGTAACTGATCACATTGCCTTCTTTTGATTCATGTTATATTAGTGTAAATTATATCCTTATTTTCATTTGAAATTTATTTTCAAACAAACACTGTATATTATATGTATATAAGAGTGTTACTATACTTATGTATATACGATTGTGATAATGTTTACAGCTTACTTACCTGTTCTATATAGTGTTTACATCTTACTTACCTGTACTAGATATTGTTTACAGCTTACTTACCTGTGCTAGATAGTGTTTACAGCTTACTTACCTGTTGTAGATAGTGTTTACAACTTACTTACCTGTTGTAGATAGTGTTTACAGCTTACTTACCTGTTGTAGATTGTGTTTACAGCTTACTTACCTGTTGCAGATAGTGTTTACAGCTTACTTACCTGTTGTAGATAGCGTTTACAGCTTACTTACCTGTTGCAGATAGTGTTTACAACTTACTTACCTGTTGTAGATAGCGTTTACAGTTTACTTACCTGTCCTAGATAGTGTTTACAGCTTACTTACCTGTTGTAGATAGTGTTAACATCTTACTTACCTGTTGTAGATAGTGTTAACAGCTTACTTACCTGTTCTAGATAATGTTTACAGCTTACTTACCTGTTGTAGATAGTGTTTACAGCTTACTTACCTGTTGTAGATAGTGTTTACAGCTTACTTACCTGTTGTAGATAGTGTTTACAACTTACTTACCTGTTGTAGATAGTGTTTACAACTTACTTACCTGTTCTACATAGCGTTTACAACTTATAACTTATAGTTAGTAATATTTGCGGGGAATTTAATTTCTCTCTATTCGCTGTAAGTAAGTAAATAAGCGCGAAAATAAATCCCAGCGAACATAAATAAATACACAAATGTGTTTATGTTTGTGCGAAATTTAATACCCACGAAAGAGTTGCAACTGGGACAACTGTAAATATCAGCCCATGGGATTTACCAACTTAACGGTAACAAAGATAATAAAGATATATTCAGGTGTTTCTGCACGCATATTTTCCTTTATGTGTTGGCTAGAACAGCCCGATCCCTTTATTGATGGTAATACTTGCCATTATACCGCGTTAAACATTTCCCTCTAACTCACCGAGGTTAATACATTAAGCTATAGCCTGAATGGTACACGATTATATTTGACTACATGCTGTTATTCTGACGTAAAAACAGGTAATCAAATTATGTCACCTGTCTAATTACTAGGGTTAGAATCGTCTGCGATCTAGTTCATTTTTTAAACAAGCATGTATAACTTGCTTGTGTCGAATACGATTGAATCGAATGCATCGGATTGAGTCAAATTTGTTCTTGTTCCAATTTTTAGCACTAGTACAATATTCTTTTCAGATTTCTGGGTATCTGGTGTTAAAATTATGCTTTATAGCTAGAACAAAAATTGCACGAACGTTGATTCGAATACATCTGTTGAGTCGAATGCTTTTTCTGGTCCCAAATTTTTTTACTAGTATAATATATTTTTCAGATGTCTAGGTTTTTGGTATTAAAATTATACTTAGAAATTATCTTTCAACACACAATGGCAAACTATACCGTAGCACAAATTCACTGACAATTTATAAGTAACATCGCCGAAAGAATTATCTATATTATAAATAGAACATTTAATAAATCATGGTATTGGTACATAAGGCTAAAATAATCAAAACCACAACATCAATTTCACATGGACAACATTTCAACACAAGGGCAAAGGAATGCCACACTGTTAACATACATGAACACAATACAACATTGTGTCAACTCTCATATACCAAAAAGGTTATCATACAAGGGCAAAATACATCTCAATGTCAACATAAGGGTTAAACGTATCACACATTCAACACAAATGTTAGCAAGCGAGGGTAAATATACCAAATGTTAACACGCGAGGGTAAATATACCAAATGTTAACACGCGAGGGTAAATATACCAAATGCTAACACGCGAGGGTAAATATACCAAATGCTAACACGCGAGGGTAAATATACCAA
The DNA here is from genome assembly GCF_902652985.1 of Pecten maximus. Classification (NCBI taxonomy): domain Eukaryota; kingdom Metazoa; phylum Mollusca; class Bivalvia; order Pectinida; family Pectinidae; genus Pecten; species Pecten maximus. The sequence continues at coordinate 10,319 of NW_022982999.1, forward strand.
ATGCTAACACGCGAGGGTAAATATACCAAATGCTAACACGCGAGGGCAAATATACCAAATGTTAACACGCGAGGGCAAATATACCAAATGTTAACACGCGAGGGTAAATATACCAAATGTTAACACGCGAGGGCAAATATACCAAATGTTAACACGCGAGGGCAAATATACCAAATGTTAACACGCGAGGGTAAATATACCAAATGCTAACACGCGAGGGTAAATATACCAAATGTTAACACGCGAGGGTAAATATCCAATGTTGACACACAAGGACAAAATATAACGGCAAATTCAACGACAACGTCAACATGCAAAGTACAAAACATCACAGTGTCAACACACAAGGCCAAATATTAACACACGAGGGAAAATCTACCAAACGCTAAAACACAAGGGCAAATATGCCAAATGTCGACAAACAAGGGCAAATATACCAAAGATTAACACACAAGGGCAAATATACCTCAAGTTAACACACAAGGGCAAATATACCTCAAGTTAACACACAAGGGCAAAATATACCACACACTCAACACATAAAGACAACGATATCACCTGCTAATACATTTTGGCAAATACACAATAGCCCAAATACAAATTAAGTACTCTTCATTGTCAGCACGTAAAAAGGGTAAAGAACTCATTTATAGATACTGGCACCATGTATCGTTGTACAATATAATAGCATGGCCATCACAAGGATGATGCCGCATATACATAGTATTACATAGGTATGTATCCCTATTGTGACCAATAGAACAATAGAACAAGTGGAACAATAAGCGATAAAAGTCAATCCTGTAATCTCTTAGGTCCAGACAAATTCAATTTAAATGGTAATGTGTAAACCTAGAGAATTATCGTTCTGAATCATAGCTTACACATAGCTTATGTTGTGTAAAACCTCGGGAATTATCGTTCTAGTACAAGTGGTACACATTGTTCATGTATATTTGTCGAATGTCGGATCAAACCTGGACGAATTTACAGGCTGAGATTAGTTGTTTAAAGCTCGCTAGTTTACACAATATATCAGAATATCATATCTTTTTATCTATAGTGTATATTTCTTGTGTTTTCTTTCATTGAATATTTGAATCCTTCTTCAAAGTCAGAATTTGAAGTTTTGATATTTGTCAAAGTTTAGAAAAGGAATAAACACTTATTATGATATTTATGTATTGTTAAAATGTCATTAAGTCAACCATACTTCAGCTAATCGACCCTGGTTACCGTAATACTATAAATTGAACGGCTTTGCTGAGGAAACTTACCACTGAAAATGGACCTAATCCGATTTATTATAGTTTCCATTTGATCTAGTTTTGTTACAACAATTGATTGTATACCTTAAATACTCGATACCCGTACCTAAACAATGACTATAATCAGTTTAGTGCAATTCCCCTGCTGAATGTGATTAGCCGAGCCCTACCTGGCAAGGTGTTCCAGCACTGCCTACGATACCAAACCTCCACAAGACGTATTTGAATGTGACAGTGTGGTAAAGATGACACCCCTGTGTATCAATCGATGACATTTATGATGACGTCATTTGGTGATATGACGTAGGCAGTGGTCTTAATAAGGAGGGACCGATCTGCGATCATGGGGATTGGTCCGTTGCTATGGATATCGTTCCTAGTCCGATATTCAGGTATGTTCTCTCCCAATTTAAGGGAATAACATTAGTTAAAATTTGGAATCAAATTTTGTGAATATGTGATGTATGACACCTACTGCTGTTTAGGAAAGCTGGTAATATGCATAGAAAACTATCTGTAATAAAAATAAATAGCTTAGATGAATCTCAAAATCCAGCAAAGTTCCAATATTTTTATAGATATAAAGGTAAATATGTCTTAATATCTACTACAAAACACTTTTTAAATCACGAGTTACATTTATTTCATTTCCTAATGTCTATTTATCTATAAATTACCTTGTGTCATGCGTCTGCGTATATTAAGGATAGTTTTAATTTTAACCATGGTTAGACAAACAATTTTGATTCATTTTTTACCTGCAGTTTTTATTTATTTTCCGAAAGATAATGTAACGCTATTATTTATCATTATTGTTCAACGGTGTTTTCACTTTTCTATATTCTGTATAATCCTACCAAATGCAATTATCTTAAACAGAACTCAAATATGAATTAATTAGAAATTAAACTTTGATTATATTATAGTATATTTATATATCAATATCACTCAGAAATTATTATGCGAATAGTTTTCACGACAAAACAGATATCCCTACTGAGATTACGTTACCCCCTCCGTATTTTTCTATTCATTATATCAGATTGTTTATTTGACTTCTCGTGCAGTTGGTTCACAACTTATCAACTTTATTATGATAAAAATACATTTTATCAAGTGAATTGATCAATGAAGCGAACGACATATTTTAAAATGGTTAAGGAAATAGCCTCTTTGATTGTGAATATAATCCTACAGTCAACCTGTCTGTAAAGGACATCAAAGGGACAGATAAAAAATGTCCTTTATAGACAGGTGTCCTTTATACAGAGATTAATTTTATAGTAAATTGGAAGGAGTGGATCTGATGAGGCTGTCCTTTATAGACAGGTGTCCTTAATACAGAGGTTATAATTATATAGTAAATTTGAAGGAGTGGATCTGATGAGTCTGTCCTTTATAGACAGATGTCCTTTATACAGAGGTGTCCATTATAACAGGTTTAATTGACTAATGGGTTTATTAGGGATAAACATGACTATAAAAGTCCAACTATTTCTCCTACAAGATTTCATCAGCGACTAAAAGGGCAAAACTTGTTGAAATCAAAATGTGCTTAGACAAATGTTTATATATAGAAAGACAGGAACATTTACCCTTTTGATTTATTGGTTTATTATTGATATTATATAATTCAATTATTAATGGTAGATGAATACATTTATCACGATTATATAATGTACAGCCATTGTAATGATACTTAAAATATCACTGAGCTGTTATTTATAGCATCAAATGTGCAGTGATTTAAATATGGTTGTATATATTAGCCATTGTGGTTGAATAATTACAACTGTTGTTGAATAATTACAGATGTGGTTGTATATATTAGCCATTATGGTTGAATAATTACAAATGTGGTTGTATATTTTAGCCATTGTGGTTGAATAATTACAGTTGTTGCTGGATAATTAATTCAGAAGCTTGTATATAATTACGTGTTCCGTGCAGTTAGACACCTTTCCTAATCAGTCTATCGCAACACATGTTACGGTATACCTCAGATTCCGATATGAACATTCTCTTTCTCATTGATTCCTCGTAAGGTCAAATGGTCATTGAGGGGTATTTTACTTTACATTAATTGAACTGGTCTACCTTAGTATATTGTTTCGGCTGGTTTCTCCATAGATAAAACCAATACTCACTTGGCAGAAAAACACATACATATATGCAACAAGCGAATCGTACGACAGCGCGCATCACGACTATGATTTTTTTTTTTTTTTTTTTTTTGCAAAATGTTTATTTTCCTTTTGATACAAAGCATAGTGACAATAATTCAAATATACAAAATTTCTATATATTAAATCATCTATATGTTGAAGTATATTGGGAATTTGCCAAGTACACTTTATACATCTGAAGAAGTAACTTATTACAATTAATCGTAGCATTGGAACACAAAGGACTAAAATTAAGGAACTACTTATTCAAGGTAAGGCTTTTTGGAAATTTTAATGGATAACTTGCAAGAATAATCTTAATTAAGTAATATATATTCTGGGTGACCGAAATTGGCCTACGAATTACAGACCATGGGGCGTTCTAGCCATGTAAATCGATAAAGTTGGAAAACTACAGATGCATAAACAACTTCAAGAAGACAATGTGAATTCAGCTCCTTCTTATCGCGATGTCAATCTTTTCTAGGAAATACAAAACACAGAAAATAAATAAATGAAACATAATAAAAAAGAGCATATACATGTACAGTGTTTCAGTTGTCGATCGACAAGCTTCTATATTAGTAATGATAGTAAATATTTAAGACAGTAAGGAAGCTTAATTTGATGAATTTCCACTCATTATAAAGAAAATTAATTATTAATAAATTTCTCTATTCAGTATTTTCTGTAAATAATGTATAATTTTGTTGATACCTTCCAGAATGTACGTGCTCATTTCCGTAAATAATGTATAATTTTGTTGATACCTTCCAGAATGTACGTGCTCGTTGCCTACCAATCTAGTGGGGTCATGGACCAGCAGCGAACAGGGTTCTATGACCTTCACATCCGACTCGCTTCTCAGCTATGCCACCACCACCTTTGGCACGTTCACTTTCACCTGTGATTCATATTCCGGGTCACAGTATGTCTTGAAGTAAGTATATTCAACAAATGAAATTGATGATCATTGTGTAAAGGTACAATGGATATATTAGTGTAATTATTAAATGAGTTTGGTGAGTAGTTGGAATAAAATGGAATAAATGCAAGGTTCTGTTCATCATATTAACAACATCGCCTTGCAGATACTTGGATAACATACTTTTATATGAAATTAACAATGGCGATATTTCAGTTCACACCAATTTCTGTTGTGATATCACAAAACATGTCATGCTATGCAGTTATGATATCCCTATTGCAACATTTCAATCACAGCTCCGGTAAGTGTTTTTTTACATGTGCATTCATAATGATAAGGATAACAAAAATCGGTCCATACATTATTTTCGAACTAGTGACCCTTGTGTCACATAGTCTGTGTCCTACCACTAGACCACTTTGGTTTGGTTTGTTTAACGTCCTATTGACAGCCAGGGTCATTAAAGGACGTGCCAGGTTTTAGAGGTGGAGGAAAGCCGGAATACCCGGAGAAAAACCATCGGCCTACAGTCAGTACCTTGCAACTGCCTCACGTAGGTTTTGAACCTAGAGGTGGAGGGCTAGTGTTAGTGTCGGGACACCTTAACCACTCGGCCACCGTGGCCCCTCCACTAGACCACAGTGCCTCCGTAAATAGTATGAAACTAATGACCGTTATAGTTACACGTGAGATATTGTTGGCTCGTATTATATTTTTCCTCATCAGATGCTAGTGGCATGTCAGCCACCAAACACCAAAGGTACCGCACGCGGTACAGATAATGGTTTGTTTTCACAAATACGTTGGCATCTGCTTCATCCATTTGATGTTCGTGACTGATTATTCATTATTTGCGTCTTCAGGATATTTATTTTTGATAACTCCATTCACCCGTTTCTTCTCGTGAAAACTATTATATCCTCTTATTCACAGATCACCAGCGTTCACCTACCATAACCTTCCGTTTGAGGCCTACCTCTGTTTAGTATTGACAGAGGTATCGTCATCGCAATTCACATACTTCATAGGCTCAGGTAAGTAGCAATACATTTAAATCCCTACTAGTCCTGAACGCCAAAATTGATTTTGATAAAATTTCATCTGGATCATTATAGGGCAAAGCAGATATTAGTATATAAACGGAAGGTGTGACTTCACAGGGGTCGGACGGGTGGGAGCCAATTAAAATTCATTTAATATTTAGTAAAACGTTAAGCTATAGGATATAACCTATATCCAATTGTTTTACATAATGGTTTAAGAGTAATATCTTAATAACTATTGTTAAAATGAGAGGGTTGCAAACACACAAGGTATGTGTTTAAACTGTCTTAAGAATCACTTCTCTTTCAGACAAAGAAAAACCCTCAGTAGTATCAATGGATAACGAGATATCTAATGCACAATGTAATTTTATGAATACAATGTCGACAATTTCCATTTTTTATATCATTATTGTAATTATCGGACTTAACCCGTCTCAATATGTCCCCTTTCTTTGTTACCGATAGATCCTAACAGTATCGCTGGGAATGACCGTCTGAAGACGTCCAATCCGTCCATCCCTCTGTCCAATTCGGACGTGTGTGACCGGTCATCTTATCCAACCGGAACATATTACGTGCTAGTCAAGGATGGTAATAAAACAATATTTTAATAATAGCATTTTAACGGGTGTAAATTCAGAAATTGTAGTTGGTCTACATCGTAATAATTTTAAAGAAACATGGCATTAAATCAATTTTGTACTAATTGAAATACTCCTTTTGCGAATTGAATAAAATAACAATCAATAAAATTGATGAAAGGTAATGACATATATAAAAATTAAAATTATTTTATTCAATTCTAAAGAAAAAGTTTATGTTTGCTTTCAACATATTTATTTTGCTAACCTTTACGATTCTTACCTCAGGCGAGAGTACCAGTGCCCGAACAAACTGCCCGTCCGACATCCGGTTATTATGGACTTACACTTATGACGACGGAAGCGGAAGTGACGTATGTTCTGGTAACACAACATCTGCTGACGTGTGTACCACTTCTACCGATATGACCTTGTCATACTCATCTTGTACCCAGATGGTTATGTATTCAAGTAAGTAATATAGGATGTAAATATGTCAAATCTATGACAAAATATGTTACTTCAGATATTGAAGAGGTCATATACAATATATAACTTTCATTAATTAACATCTAGTCTATAACCTAAAACTAAATGCAATGAAAATATACTGAAAATTATTAACATAAGAATTCCTAAATGGCACTAGCAAGGTCGAAAATGAAATTTAATTTTGATGTCGTTGTCCAATTTTCAGTTAGCTAAACAATTACATTCTGGAATATAATATATGTTTGTTCAAATGTGCATAAGCGATGGAAATAGCATGTGTTTGAAATAGAAAATGATTTCCACAGTTAAGGTGTAATGTTAAATATACACATGTTTATGTTACAGGCAGTGGATTGTTATATTGTCTCAACAGTTTAACATATAATTCAAGTACGTACATAAATATGTACAACACGGACACGACCACGGACGAATCCTCTACATACCGTTTTACCTGTCTGGTATGTCTCACCTTACCTATAAAATAGATTCAGTTTTATAATAAATGTCGCCATGACAACCTACCCTGTTTTGTATATACTGTTCCAATATCCCCTTTCTGCTCCAAACATGTGTTTTAGACAGGTTTTTACGATTTTTAAAACTAACAACATATAAAACTGTGTCTTTGAACATTTTAGAGATTTCTGTTTTAGCAATGTGAATCTTTGATGATACCTACATACTTGTATACTAAATAACACTTTCGTTATGTTTCGAACGCATAAAAAGTTTTGTCCTGATGTATTTGTAAAATATCAACATGAATATGTAATGTCTTTACAAAGAATTAATCGCTCTCTAATGAATTGATTGCTTTCATCTGCCATTTAAAGAAATTTTTCACTTTAAAAGAAGAAAGAATCGAAATCAAATTGTCTTATAATCCGATTAATGAGAAAGAAATTAAAAATATGATCAAATGAAAGCAAAGCACAGTGTGCATCTGGAACCATATTAACTGTAACAATTGGAATTGTCTTGTCACAATACAGCATGTAGTTCAATGCCTGATTTGCAACTGACCCCTTAAACAATGGTCAGACAAAACGGATTTATATTTCAACACAAATAATTTTATTTTGCCTCCGTCTTTAGGTGATGACAACATCTGGAAACACTCGATACATCACACAGTATCCTAAACAATGCCATGAAAACCAAACATCTACCACAGTCGATTCTCCAGGAGCCATCCTCGTCTTTAGCCTCTCAAGTAAGACTCTTTCAATGGTGCTTTGTTGCTATTTTTGTCTGCCTAATATTCGGGGCATATGTTAAGCCGTCGCAGAAGTGTTAGATTGAATTATCGCGAAATAAGCTTATCCAAGAAATTAATTGTCGCGATACAGTTCGTGAACTAAATGTAATTTGATCTTTCAAACAATTTTTTTCTGTTCTTTTTTAACAGGTTCTTGTCGTAAGTATGCACTTTATATCTTAATGGCAAGCAGAGAAAAAATCAAATAAGGTGTACTTATATTAACGTATTCAATAATCTTACCAGCCTTAACCCGCAAAATTTCCATATTGCTGGTTTCATTGAAAGGAGAATAATATGTTTCGTTCTTCAATATTCTGTAATGCTTTACAATAGACACAAAGATTTTCAAATATCTATGTAATTTGAGACATGAACAATAGGATGTAGCGGTTTTTGGTCTTAAATTAAGCATCATTATTGAATTTATATTTTCAGCGACATCAGACTCCGTGAGCGCTGCCACAATAGCTCTCGCTGTAGTGATACCTCTCATTCTTATCATTACCGGGATTATAGTCAGCTACTTTTGTTGGGTGAAGTACGAGAAGAGGAAAATAGAGGAGGCCGCAAGACCAGATCCTAAGTTTGCAAATGGCGAAATTCGTAACAGACGTAAAAACATTCACGATGGTGTGATACGTTCAGACAAGAATGGAAACACGATACGTCGAGAGGAATCTATCGTTATTTCAATGCCTCTTTCAGCACGTGAGGACGATTTACAATCGCCATTGTCGGATTTAGAGGACTATGGGCAAGACGTAGACTCTGATGATGATGATTACGAAGTGAAGGATATCACTGAATTTTCTTTGACTGACGATATTCCCAGGATAATTGTTCAATCTGCTACTCCGAGACCCCCGGACGAACACGAAAATACAGTGATGGATGTCAACAGTGCTAAAAATAAAAAGAAGCGGCGTAGACGGAAGAAAAGTGCAAAAAGTCGAATTTCGACAACAACGGAAGATGGGAAGAGTACCAAGGACTCTGATGCAAAGAGCAAAAGGAACACTCACTCACATATGGTTTGTCACCAATGCTTAAACCCCAATTTTGTTGAGTCCCAGGACATCGTTAAATGTATTTTTATGCTATACGACTCAATTATCCATCCTATGAAACCTTTTGAGTGCCGAACCCTTCAGCTTGCTGCCCATGTCCTTAGTTTACAAATCCTATTCCTACCCGTTCAATTTAACTTCGACAGAAATATATCATATCAGACATTATCGTATTAAATGTAACTTATCTCAATCCTTCAAAAGAATAGGCTGCATAGACTACATAGGTACATACGAATTAAAATGTTATCCTGTGAATTTAAATAGAATATAGACATAGTTATATCACTGATTTAAAAACG
>NW_022983000.1:0-15790 GCF_902652985.1 Pecten maximus
ACATACAAGATTTAAAGATCAATACCTCGAATGGCTCGATGATCTATCGCAGTGGTTATTTTTCGAATGTCATTTCTTAAGTTATGTAATTAACAAACCTCGGGAAATATGGAACTTTAGGAAAATATATCGCGCATGCAAATGCGGTAGTGTTAAGGAGCCGAAGGGTTCATGGTTGTTATATCAACTACTACCAATAATATTACTCTTACTGAATCTTATTGTATTTTCTAGCAATATCTACATGTCATGCGATTGTATCTGTATTCTCTGTTTCGAAATTTACTCGAAAATTTGGCATTTGGCGTAAAAACTTAAGATATTGCAGCAACAGTTTCTTAGGGGCTAGTGTTAAAAGAATGGCCGCTAGTTGGTCAATAATTTATGGATAAAAACTGCTAGGAGCAGATGCTAAAAACCATGTTCAGACCTGGTGATAAGAGTTTTATTAGGGGCTGGTAAAATCCCTGTGCAGACTGAGCGATAAAAGTTAAATAAAATCCTTAAAATCCATATCTACATACATACACAACCTTATTCTCTATCAGTATCGATCGATTGAGAAATACCTGGAATTGCACTTCCTCTATAACGACCGTTGTGTGGTGTAACCAATACAGACGAGCTAAATACGGCGACATACTTAGTCAGTATAATCAGAACCAACCGAGTTTACCGGGTCCTGATTTAGTATTGATACATCTTCATGTTTGGTGCCAATATCAACAACTACCTGGTAAGTTTCAAGTCGGTTATAAAAACCTATTTCATTATGATGCTCACATTCCCCTGTCCGTTTAATTCAAATCGATCATAACAATCTATGTTATCTGACATATCTCAGATTTCCCAGTCCATATAAGTGTATTCCGATATTTCATCTAATACATTTTGATGTATAATGATTTTGTCAAACATATTTAAATTAACTGTGTATATCCGTTTCACTTCAGTATTTTATCGCTATATGTCTTCCTTCTAGAATTGATTCGTGTCTTAGTTTGATATTTCAATTTCAAATAATTTTATTGACAAAAATACAATTGTCAAAGGGATTAGACATCAGGCATTGCCTATATAAGTCTTCTCCCTAAGAACAACACAGTGGTACAAAAATACAGACATTCATTAACAGTACACATACTCAACACACAACAAAACAATAATAGTCATCTAAATTAAAATGTAAACAATTGAAGGGAGATAACTCCAATATGATTATCATAATTAAATAGGATTTAAATGGTGTAAGAAAATAAATATATAATTCAAATTTTTCATTAACATAATAACTTGAATAAATGATTCAATTTTTTTAGTTGGTGATTATATTTTGCAAATATGTAGTGAAATTGTGGCCCCCTCCAAATACAGATACAGGCCAAGGACTGTCCATTTCACTTTAAGTAGGCCATCCACTGATGAGGAAGGAGACACAACTACACAAAACAGTTAGCTTTTTAAAAGGAATCAAGGTTTATTTAGTATTTTCGTTTCAATGGGACATTGTTTTTAAAAATTTATATTGGAGTTTCACTTCATGAGAGTAAAAAACAAACAAAGAAAAAAAGGTAACATGTAAATAACAATTTGAAATGAATAATTCATAACAATATGTATTATATTATTCAGTCTATTATAGAAATGAAAATATTTAAATAATGAATGAATATACCCATTGGAAATCTCGAAATAGAATTTCTGTACATGTGTTTTGTTCAAATTTTAAAATTTAATTGTATCAAAAAAGTGATTGTTGTTGATTAAATGAATCTTTTTGAGCTTGTGATAAAGTTAGAGACAGCAGATAGAATATTCGTATTTTCATTAATAGTACACAATTCACATCCATTCAAAAGGATATTTAAAGAGAAGTGGTTATGATTTTCATTTTCATACATTATATTACTTATAGTATTATGTAAAATGACACGACAATTAGCGAAGTTAACACAATTAAAGAAGAAATGCGATGATGTTTCAGGACCATGACCACACGAGCATACAGCAGATTCAGCAAGGTGATCTTTATATAGATCATAGTTTAAATTACTACACCTATTCCTCAGTTGACAAAGAATAATATTAATATGACGATTACCACTGTATTTGAAAACTTCAGTGGTTTTAGACTTAATCAGCTGACTGGAAGAAATGAATTTCTTAAATTGTGAAAGAGATTGGATATTTTCAAGATTTGAAGCAATATTATTGAATTCATTAAGCATTGATGGGAAAAAAGAATTAAAGAAGTTAACTGTCCGACATAGTGGGGGATCAAATATTCTAGAACTACGTAAGGTATATCTGTCTAAAGAGGGGTCATGGATAAATGGTTCAATTATCTCTCTAAGATAATACGGAGTTTGATTGTTAAAAATTTTGTACATCATAATTAACTTGTGTTGTTTTCGTCTCTGTTCAAGAGGAACCCATTCTAATTCAGTATACAACAAATGATGTGAGGTACCTCTGCGCAGTCCAGATATTATTCGTGCAGCTTCAAGCTGTACAGACTCGAGTAAATTTTTTAAGTATAATGAACAATTGTCCCAAACAACATCCGCATATTCAAGAATTGGCCTAATGTAAGAAATATAAATTGTTGTTAATGTTTTTCTATCAAGTTTATTTTTCATTAATTTTAAAATATTAAGTCTTTGGTGAGCCTTTTGATAAATATTATGAATATGGTCATTCCATTTGGCATCATCACTGAAAGTTAGGCCAAGATGTTTATGTATTCTTTCAGTCTTCACAGGTTCATTATAAAAATAAATATTAGGATGATCGATATTATGTTTGTTAGAGAAAATTATAGATTCTGTTTTATTTGAATTGAATTTTATATCCCATTTATTAGCCCATTTCTCAATATTATTCAAGTCTCTATTTAATTTTTGTGCCAATTCAACAGGATTATCATTATTTACTGCATACAAAGATGTATCATCAGCATATAATTTAATAAAATTGGTTACACAATCAACTATGTCATTTATATATAGTAAAAACATCATTGGACCGAGAACTGAGCCCTGTGGTACTCCTGCTTGTATAGATCTAAATGTTGAGGCATATCCTTCTGTTAAGACTCTTTGCTTTCTACTTTCTAAGAAATTTTTAAACCAGTTGAAAAGTCTCCCTTTAATACCATATAATTGTAATTTATGTAAAAGACCTATATGCCAAACTCTATCAAACGCCTTGCTTATATCACAAAATACAAATCGTAGATCTTTACACTGATCAAGGCATCGAACTATATTATGATAAATTGATAAAAGCTGATTGACCGTAGAATCATTCAACATGAAGCCTGACTGATGTTTGGAAATAATATTATTATGTAAAAGGTAATTGAAAACATATTTAAAAATTATTTTTTCTATTAACTTGCTAAAACATGAAGTGATAGATATTGGTCTATAATTTGTTACATCATTTATGAGGCCTTTCCCTTTGTAAATAGCACTTATATTAGCAGTTTTCCAAGAAAGGGGGATCACTCCACTTTGAATTGTTTTATTAAAAAGTAAAGTCAGTGGGAGAGTGAGGGAAGATTCCAAATTTTTTATTATTTTAGGTACTATGCCATCTGGTCCTGCTGGTTTTTTCCCATTTAAAAGAAAGATTTGATCTCTGATGTCTTGCTCTGTAATTAATATGTTTTCTATTGAATAAGGTGGTTCATGTATAATCTCAGGAGTTGGGTCAATATTATCAGAAGAAGTAGCTATAGAGGTAAAATATTCATTTAAACATTCAGCTTTATCAAAGGGATGTTGAATAAGAGTCTTGATGTTTTAGTGGAGGAATAGAGTTTGCTTTATTATTTATGTTTAGGATATCCTTAGCTATTTTCCACCATTTGCTAGAAGAAATATTTTTATCTGAGAGTGACTTCTGTAAATTTTCAATATATATATTTTTTTGCTTGATATTTGAGTTACCTGTACGTCGAGTCAAAATATAAATGTCTGATTGTCATTATATATACATTGTGTAATTTTAAGTTTTGAAAATCATCAATCGCAAAGTGAAGTAGCGTTTCGAATTTTATTTGAAAGTTATAATCCAGCTATTATTAATACAAACAAAAAGCTATAGAAAACAAATACGTTCAAATATGGATTGCTTCAAATGATTCACTTTGATCTCCCACTGAAGTATGGATTTTCATTTGACATTAGTTTAGTTAATAGGTTATTTTAATGGAATAGAGAAACACACGTACAAGATACAATACAGTTTTAATAAAGGACTTAAGCTGTCCGTCACTGACCACGATGACAGTGATGTAATCAATGTCTTAAAACTGATTGATTTTTTTCAGCTGATAAAAGGTAACAACAAGTGTTGAGGACAAACAATCCTGTAAGTCGCCACCCTCGAAATATCGACTCAACGTTAAAACAAAATGGATACAAAAGTTACAAAATCTATCATAAAAAAGAACTGGTCATTGTTGAAGCAGATACGAGTCAAAGACGTAATTGACAAAATGATAGAACAGTCCCTTATAAGCGTTAATGACAGCAAAAGTATACAGAAAAAGGAGACGGAAGATCAGCAAGCAGAAGATCTCCTTTATATAGTATTTTCTAAATCACAAGAATACATTGACTCTTTTATAGCCATTCTTAATAAAAATGGATACGATTTTATCGTCAAAACACTTCTGGAAGGTAATGTTTACACTTTTTACTTTTCACTTTGAAATGCTTTTTATTTGTTTCATTTTTCAGCAATGTTTAATATTTATACTTGTGTATAGATAAAACAAAATGTAATAGGGATATTCGAGATTTATAAACACCAGGCATTAAAATCAGATTTCGTAAAGGTAAGATTTCTCATACATTTTGAGTTAAATCATTTGTTTATTCTTACATGAATGTTTTTGTGAAGTCAATTTCAATTTCAACAAAATTTTATTGTCTTTCAATATGTCCAAAAAATGACAACAGGCTACGCCTATTTAAGTCCTTTCCAAATTATTTAAATCAAATTAATATTTACATGAGTTATTCTGAACAAGAGAAACTGAAACAAGAGGTAGAACTCAAATTAATTTGAGCATTATAGAAATTCTTTAAATCAATTCTCATCATACCATTAAGGCAGATTTACTGATGAGATGTTACGTTCGGATTCTATGGGAAACAGGTCATACAGTTCCTATGTAAAAACACATCGTTCATCTACCCGACAGAGATGCAAGACATCATAAATTTAAATTCAATAAAAAAATTTAAAAAAAAACAAACAAACTAAAACCCATATTGCTGTCACGTAACAATATCCAGCCCAGTCCATCAAATAATTGAAATTAATGTTAATTATAATATACATCATGATACATGATAACTTTATTGTTTCATTCAAGTAGTTGTCAGAGGGTTATTTTATATTTATTACTTGGTGATTTCATTTATCAAAGAAAAGTACATGTAGTACTGTGGCGATAATTCTGTAGTTGTGTGATAAGCGGGTATAAATGTTGTACATTATATATGTTTATAGATATATGTATTAGAGGGGTAGCCGAAAAGGTAATAGTCCTCACAATGTAAGAATAAATGCGCACAAAAAAATCCAAATATCCTATAATTATCCATTGCAAATACTACTTTGGGAGACTGTGGGACACATCGATACTTAATTCACAAATATAAACATGATGTACAAAGGAATAAATACAATTCGTGGGCGGCATGACTGGATACTGGATGGGCATGGAATACAATTAAATATCAGGCTATATAGACAATACAACAAAATAACAACTAAACATACCTTTTACAAGGTTATGGCATAAGGCCGGATCAATGTTAAATATGTAAAAATAGTTGTGAAGTAAAATAAGAAATTGGAATATTGTGCATCTGCCAGGTATACAAGGCAATCGCCTAATCGTTAATTTGTTTCCATGGTTTAAACTGCCATTATAGGTTTTCTTGATCAATTTTTGACAACATAGATTTTATAATCCATGATATGAATAACATAAACATCTGCCCAGTAACTATGTAGGCATTTATTTAGGCTTACTGAGATTTAAATCTTTAGAGAAATTATACTTACATATATACTTATCAACTATGGACAATTGCTAAGGTCAATATACTGACCATGTGGAATCACATATTGGCCAGGGAGACTCAGGCATGAAAGATATGGTGGAAAGGGAATTATTTCTTAGAAGAAGAAAACCAAATCAGGGGAAAAAAATTGTGAAACAGTCAATACATGCATTTTTGTTTGGTAGGTTTATCGGCCCGAGAACCGCCATTGTCATTTTGTATCCTTGTAGTAGTTGTTGACTACCTCACTGAACAACAAACGGAGGCCCCTTCAAATGCCATTCAGAGCAATAAGGGTAAAGTGTCTTGACCATGGACACATCTACAATAACACAGACCGACCCGATTCTCAGCTTCCCCTGAGCAAATCAATGAAGAAATTGCAGTTAAACATGTGGTTCGAAAAGCGATAATTTGTCTAAAAGACTCAGAGGGGAAGATAAACTTTTATCAAAGGGACTCAAATACATCATAAAACATAAAACGGACATCAAAGCATAAGGTTCCAACCTAGAGAACTGTACAATAACCAAAAGAAAACGAAGAAGTTGATCAAGTGAAGAATATATATTTCTACCACAATACGCCGTGTTATTCCACTCTCAAACCATTGTATAAATGTGCCGACTGTTGGATAAATAGAGGTTACACAACGAGTGGTTTTTGGATATGGAATTTATTTCACACGAGTAAGTTTTTTTTTTAAAGTTACAAAAGACACGAGCTTTAGCGAGTGTTTTTTGCAACTTTAAAAAAAATAACTAACGAGTGTGAAATAAATTCCATATCCAACAATTTCGAGTCGTGTGACCTGTTTCTACCACAATAATATCGGCTTAAATTAAAGGGAAATGTGGCCAAGTATAATTTCGCGGATGCAAATAAGGTGTAATTGTGACGTCCGGGACCCAGTGATGTGACGTCATTAGATTATTGATGACGTCAATAACAATTGCAGCTTGGGTCAAAGTTCACCGTGTAAGACAATCAAAACGCGTACAGAGTTTATACCACGTGTGGTATAAACAGATTGTTAATCAACAGCTGTAATGATTAACTGATGGTCTGAGAGTTGAATAACACAGGGTATTATGGTAGAAATGTATGTTATATACCACTAGTGGTAAATGACTTTCCTGTCTTTTGATTGGTCAAGAATTCAAACACTTTGACCAGAGCTGCAATTGTTATCGACATCATCAATAATCGTATGACGTCACATCACCGGGTCCCGGCTGTCAGCTGTACACATTATTTGCATACGCGAAATTAGACTTAGCCACGTTTCCCTTTAATTCAAGTCGATATCATTGTGGTAGAAACAAGTCACACGGCTCGCAATTTTTGAATATGATATTTATTTCACACTCGCTAAAGTTCGTGTCTTTTGTAACTTTTGAAAAATATCTTACGAGTATGAAACAAATTCCATATCCACCAACCACTCGTTATGTACAACCTCTATATATTCAATCCTAACAAATTAAGAAATAATACATTGGATATGCAGAAAACATGCCAAGAATTTATGAACAAAGCCATAAGATATAAAGCGATCTTACAAAGGAAGAGGGGAAAGTCGCATTAAATGACAAACGATAAAGTGTTATCATCAAACAGGCTGACAAAGGCGGCGCGGTAGTTCATGTAGTAATGGATACAGAATTCTACGATAACAATTCAATATAACGTGCTTACAAAGTAATAATAATGCAAACAGTGTAAAATAATTAGAAATGATATTGAGATGACTGCTTTAATATATCGCTTCGTGATAGGAAAAATAAACAACATTCAAAAACCTTCTGGACAGCATGAAAAAGGCAACTTCAATAAGCAAAATAACATATCTTATTCCATAATCAACAAAAAATCAAAAATCGGAACATATGCCTGTATACCACTTGAACAATTTACCGAAAGAAGATAATAATGCAAGACAAATTTGAAAACAAAGTTTCAATGTTTCTGAGATCTCAGGTTCGGGTACTCAAAAAAGTATGAATGCACTAGAATAAAGAGACATATTAAATGAACATTTCGATATTTGTGGATGAAGGCGAAATAATAATAATATATAACTATATCTCTTCCCTTTAACGTCATAATAGATAATCAAGCCATTATTGATGACGTCATTCTCGTTTGCCATGTACGCAGCCGTGATTTGATAGAAAAGCGTTTATGCATTACCAATCGGTTTGTTTCCAATCTTATTATTTTTCCATTTATATCCCGAGGGAAAAAACCTAACCTTAAGAAACCATCAAAGAATGAATGCTGTTAGAAAGTTGGCCGAATTTTGCTATTTTACTTGTATGACAAATTTTACCAATACATTTCACGCCTGGTTCGCACTCATGAAGAATGTCTATATACCTTTCATTAATCAAACTGCCCATTCATACTCGTGAGATGTACGTTATATTCCAACGAAAACCATTCCAAATATATTGATATAATAGGATTGAAAAATGAATGATGGAAAGAAGAACAGGAAATGAGATGATATAAAAACAAACGAATAAGAGAAGTTTATGAGACATTCTACGAGACGTTCCATGCAAATAATATACTGAATCATTATACTTTTTTCCCCACAGATCCAGCTGATCAGGCTCCCAAAGTAGGTTACGTTTCTCTTTTTCATTGCAATGGAATATTTTAGTAATGAGGAAAAGGTATTCCCTAAATTAATAATGAAATCTAGTGATGTATCAAATCAATGAACGAGTTAAATGATTACCAAATGGCAAAGTCACAATTGAAGGATATAATTCATATATATGAGGATACACGTGAAAACTCTCAAATTAATTATATAAAAGACCTAAAACTGATCTAAAAGTACCGTATGTGTTTCTCTAGAGACAATCATGAAATATCACATATTAATTATGTCCTCATAATTGTATAAGACGTCACAATAGTGTTATTATATATATGTATCATTATTTTACGACATGACCGTAATACATTACAGAACAGGCCATATATGCGCTAAATGAAGATATAAAAATCAGATGATAAAAATTGTAGTTTTATAAGCTTCATTTTGCTTGCATTGATAGCGTTATATTAAAGGTTTTTTTATTCATTATTACAGGATCCTCAGGCAAATGCATCCGAATCAGAATATGAAAAGGTTCTCAAAAAATGCTTCAGCGAAATGAAAGCTGACCTACAAAAACAACAGGATGAAAATGCACAAAAACAAGTCGAATTGATGGAACAACATAAGTCAGAATTAAAAGAAGATTTCAAAGCAGAATTAGCTGACCTAAAACAAACCGAGGAGCAGAGGGAAAAAAATGAGGAAAAAATAAAGAGTCTTGAAACCCAGGTGAATGCCTTGGAGAAGAAGTTAGACGAAGAACGCGCAAAAAAAGACGGGAGACGATCTGGTAAGAGAATTAAAGAATTGGAAAAGGAAAGAGATGAACTTAAAGCCGCTTTGACAAAAGTGAAGCATGACAATTTCTATCTTCGAAATGTTGTCAATGACGTCCAAGACAAAAAGCAGACTAACAAGTAAGTATTACTGTCCAGTTTTACGGCCGACAATTGTCAACATTTATTACAACTGTAATGAATGAAGAAGTATAAAGATAATTGGAAGAAAGCAGCAAAATAATAAAATATGACAGACATATAGTTTTATACACGACAAAATACATCTACAATGTATGTATTTAATAAATACCATGTCATTCGGCGGAACACGTATTTCTACAAGATTTAAATATTAATAGTATTTATTCAACAAATTCGGGAATGTCAGGTATTTGGTAAAAAATAAAAAAAAAATAAAATTCAAAAGATGAAAGCATTTCCCCCAAAAAAGAGGATTTAAATCGAAAGTATACTCTTTGACCTTTATATTTAATTGGTTATGTATTATTTTACAGACCGGACAAAACAATAAAGGGCGCCGGAAACAGAAATCAGTAAATATGTGAATAAGAGTGAATGTCAAATTCAGCCCAAAGATATATATATATATATATATCACGATATTTAATCAATCACTGTAGAGACGATAATGCAACATTTTTTATTCTGAAATCTGATATGAAAGCAATGTCGTCCACTAGCAGTATTTAGGGATGAATCGTCTTTGAACTCTTCGATATACTTTCACGTGCGGGGGAATTCAAAATATCTCTGGTTGGTCGCATAGCGTTCTAGTGTTGAACATAATTCAGTCACGCTAGTATCCGCCTTCGGCCCACGTTTGCCGAAGGGTTCATTGTGGTTTCTCCAGTTACTAAAATATTATTCTTATTGTATTTTATTGTATTTCCAGTACTTCTTATATATATTATGTGATTGTATTTGTATTTTTTTGTGTTTTGATAAAGGGGCGGATTGCCTCGAAAATTTAACAAGCCTTATTGTTTACACTGTTTGAATTACTTCTTTGCCCTATATATATATACTGAGTATGTGACTTTAAGTGTATGTCCATCCTGTAATTACAGTTACACTTGTACTTTTCTTTTTTGTTGAATCTGTAAAATACAAGTATTAAAATGTTTAACTTTGCAAGTATATAAGTGTTATAGTTTAAAGATAAAAATATTAATTTCAAATGATACAAAATTACTCTTTTGATTCATTTTCCTTTTAAAACGACTAATCAAAAGTGAAAGTAGTCAGTCATCAAATTATCTCTTTTTATATTTAAGTTCTATACTGTGTATTACCTTCATTTACTAATTATCAAGGATTCTTGCATGGTGTGATTCATGGAAAGCAATATTAATTCTCACAAGTAGATATAAATAATTCCTCCTTTCCTTATGATCACAAACCAATTTCATCAGCACAAACATTAAGCCATTGAATCAATCCATTTAATTAAAACTATCGAAAATTCCTTTCGACAATCATAAATCTTTCACTAGCTAAATCTATAACCATCTATCAAAATTATATATTTAAGAATGGACTAGTATAAAGGCAAATTTTCATTAGCAACAATATTTATCAATATTACATATCCCTTAACAGCATAATGTATGCACAAATCCATTTGATAAGGTACTATCACTATCTGCATACAGAAATCAAGTCCAAATAGCTACATGTACACCCACTGGCAAAAAAGTGTATAAGGTATAATCCATCATAACTATTTACAGAATGGATTAATGCAAATCTCTATAAGAAACAGGTGGATATTTATGTAAACAATTGTTGATGCCTGCAGCGATCTTTACAAAAATACTATGTGAGCTTATAATTACATCAGTCAACTTTTATAAACGCGAGATTAAGGAAGTTGTCAATTCTTCAATTGAGGCAACCTTCCGTATTATAAACTCAATATTTAAAGCTTCTGGTTGCTGATAGAAATTGAAATTATTTGCTCTAGAATATACCCGAGTTAGATATCAATTCTCTAATACACCAAAATGCAACAAGAACTTCTGGAACAACGAAATTGTCGTCTGTTAACTCCAGTAGTAATATTCTGTGATGCATACATAAGAATTTTCAATGTAAAAAGAATTGTCAGTGTTAGAAATTTTAATTAATAATTGTATCTAAGAGTCCGGATGAATATTTTTCTCCGCACTTTCTTGCTAATTATTATTTCAATAAATGTTCTGTTATCAAATTATCGCAACTGAGCCTTCCGAACAGTGTATGCAAACATAAATTCATATTATATCATTATTTAAAGATGCAAGTTGCATAAGAAGACCGAAATTAGCTGATATAAACATTTATAAACGAACTTACCATTTAAATTGTTGCAAAACAAACACTCTTCTCTCTATCGCCGAGCGTGTGCTTCCACTTGGCAACCATGACACCTTGTCGATTTCCGGCCTAATCTCGAACGAACTGTCTGACAGATATTTCTACTAAAATACTATAAAACTTCAACTACGCATTTACAAGATTTATGACGTCACACATCTCTTTGTGACGCTACTCCACGTCAACTTGTCGGGCCATTTTAAAAAGACTTTATCGGAAAATCTGTGCATGAATAGAAAACGTCAAATGATTTTTTTTGTCAAAACATAGTGTGAATATTTAAGAAATACAGCAAAATAACCACTTTATCTATCTTCGCTTCGATTGGAAATTCGGCAAGTTTCAATGAGGTGAGATGCAAAGGTTTGCTCTGATTGGTCAAACTTATATTTTCAATGCAAAATCTTATGTTTTCAATGCTCATCACGGCAGTGAAAATATAACTTTTATTAGTTTTACAAATTTCTATATTTCACTGGCAAAAATGCATTAAAATACCTTTCATGCGGAAGATATATCACGGGTTTGATCAGCTTTACTATCAAGAAGGCCTAGTTATATCAGTGTTGGCCATGCTACAGGAAGGATAACTCCAGGACAGAAACGAATGAAATTTAGTGGCATTTGTATTGAGAAAAAAGTAATGTAAATAAATCAAATACATTAACGGCTGTCGAGAGAACAACATACTTGGATAGTTATTACAACATTAACTTTTCTAATTTTCATTATGTATGGAACTACAAGTTAGATGAATGTTTATGACAAATTTCATTACAAATTAATCGATAAATCTACTGTTATCCAGTGATTGTTTTAGCTGAAGCAGCGGGCTGCTTTATTTTGAAAATGCAACGTCAATTATGAAAATCTCGTGAGATCTCAAACTATTTATAGGGCAGATCCCCCCTTAAATGATAGTACCACCATCATCTGTCGTGTACGCCAGGTATGTTACTGTGATAGGTAGTACCACCATCATCTGTCGTGTACGCCAGGTATGTTACTGTGATAGGTAGTACCATCATTGTCTGTCGGGTAAGTCAGGTATGAAGCTGTAATAGGTAGTACCACCATTGTCTGTCGGGTAAGTCAGGTGTGTAGCTGTAATATGTAGTACCACCATCGTCTGTAGTGTAAGCCAGGTATGTAGCTGTAATAGGTAGTACCACCGTCGTGTGTCGTGTAAGTCAGGTATGTAGCTGTAATAGGTAGTACCACCATCGTCTGTCGTGTAAGTCAGGTGTGTAGCTGTAATAGGTAGTACCAACATTGTTTGTCGTGTAAGCCAGGTATGTAGCTGTAATAGGTAGTACCACCATCGTCTGTCGTGTAAGTCAGGTACGTAGCTGTAATAGGTAGTACCAACATTGTTTGTCGTGTAAGCCAGGTATGTAACTGTAATAGGTAATACAGCCATTATATGTCGTGTAAGCCAGGTATGTAGCTGTAATAGGTAGTACCACCATTGACGTGTAAGCCAGGTATGTAGCTGTGATAGGTAGTACCACCATTGTCTATCGTGTAATCCAGGTATGTAGCTGTAATAGGTAGTACCACCATTGTCTGTCGTGTAAACCAGGTATGTAGTTGTAATATGTAGTACCATCATCGTCTGTCGTGTAAGCCAGGTATGTAGCTGTAATAGGTAGTACCACCATCGTCTGTCGTGTAAGTCAGGTATGTAGCTGTAATAGGTAGTACCACCATTGTCTGTCGTGTAAGCCAGGTATGTAGCTGTAATACGTAGTACCACCATCGTCTGTCGTGTAAGTCATGTATGTAGCTGTAATAGGTAGTACCACCATTGTCTGTCGTGTAAGCCAGGTATGTAGCTGTAATACGTAGTACCACCATCGTCTGTCGTGTAAGTCAGGTATGTAGCTGTAATAGGTAGTACCATAATCGTCTGTCGTGTAAGCCAGGTATGTAGCTGTAATAGGTAGTACCACCATTGTCTGTCGTGTAAGTCAGGTATGTAGCTGTAATAGGTAGTACCATAATCGTCTGTCGTGTAAGCCAGGTATGTAGCTGTAATAGGTAGTACCACCATTGTCTGTCGTGTAAGCCAGGTATGTAGCTGTAATAGGTAGTACCACCATTGTCTGTCGTGTAAGCCAGGTATGTAGCTGTAATAGGTAGTACCATCATTGTCGTGTAAGTCATGTATGTAGCTGTAATAGGTAGTACCACCATTGTCTGTCGTGTAAACCAGGTATGTAGTTGTAATATGTAGTACCATCATCGTCTGTCGTGTAAGCCAGGTATGTAGCTGTAATAGGTAGTACCACCATCGTCTGTCGTGTAAGTCAGGTATGTAGCTGTAATAGGTAGTACCACCATCGTCTGTCGTGTAAGTCAGGTATGTAGCTGTAATAGGTAGTACCAGCATTGTCGTGTAAGTCATGTATGTAGCTGTAATAGGTAGTACCACCATTGTCTGTCGTGTAAGTCAGGTACGTAGCTGTAATAGGTAGTACCACCATCGTCAGTCGTGTAAGTCAGGTATGAAGCTGTAATAGGTAGTACCACCATTGTCTGTCGTGTAAGTCAGGTACGTAGCTGTAATAGGTAGTACCACCATTGTCTGTCGTGTAAGTCAGGTATGTAGCTGTAATAGGTAGTACCACCATTGTCTGTCGTGTAAGTCAGGTACGTAGCTGTAATAGGTAGTACCACCATTGTCTGTCGTGTAAGCCATGTATGTAGCTGTAATAGGTAGTACCACCATTGTCTGTCGTGTAAGCCAGGTATGTAGCTGTAATACGTAGTACCACCATCGTCTGTCGTGTAAGTCATGTATGTAGCTGTAATAGGTAGTACCACCATTGTCTGTCGTGTAAACCAGGTATGTAGTTGTAATATGTAGTACCATCATCGTCTGTCGTGTAAGCCAGGTATGTAGCTGTAATAGGTAGTACCACCATCGTCTGTCGTGTAAGCCAGTTATGTAGCTGTAATAGGTAGTACCATCATCGTCTGTCGTGTAAGCCAGGTATGTAGCTGTAATAGGTAGTACCACCATTGTCTGTCGTGTAAGTCAGGTATGTAGCTGTAATAGGTAGTACCACCATTGTCTGTCGTGTAAGCCAGGTATGTAGTTGTAATAGGTAGTACTATCTTTTCGATTACATTCAGCACCATAGAATTATTGCTTTTATGACCAGAGGATTCGGGATGCATAGTTTTACACGGGGGCAAATAAGGCAGGCTACGGCAATGTGTGCTGATACCCGTGTACCTACACTGTGGAGACGGGCAGTGTAGTATAGTTAGTTTGGGGTTGCAGAAGTGGTCAGATTATAATTACTAGTTCAATTTGTTACGGAAGTTGGGCTAGTATATGATTACGAAAGTATTACGAAACATAACCACACGTTTTTACGTTTATTGTAATCACTTACACTTATTAAACGAATTTTTCGCCAGTTTTGTTTTTCATTATGAAAAAGTTCATGAATCGCTTTGGCGTAGCCAGGATTTTCAACATTGTATATTATATTCTATGTTCGTTCGATTGCGTACGCCATTTGAAGCACACCGAGGTCATCGTGAAGTCTTCCGACAACCTGTATCCCGACCGGAAGTCCAGTGAGTTCAGAATTACCAGCATTTAGGGACAGCGCCGGGTGTCCAGTAGCGTCGAATGAGGCCAGGTTATTGGATATTTCCATGCAAGCCTTCAGTCTCTCTACAAAGAATATTAATAAAGTAATATTGTCATTCAAAACGTTCTAGAACTGACAACTCCATACGTCACCAAGGTGATATTCAGTGGTTTGAAATTCAACATGTACTGTTTAATCAAAAATAATTATTTACCTCCGTATATAAGTGAATCAAAATGAGGTTTTAAATGCTTAAATTCGTATGATGTGCATCAAACAACTGCCACAACTATGCTACATCCAATTTCCAAAAATATAAACCCTTTA
>NW_022983001.1:0-40980 GCF_902652985.1 Pecten maximus
AACTATATCAATATTTAAATAAAATTAGTACATTAAAAGGTCTTTACAGTATGTTACATATTAATAATATCTATGAAAAAGCTTCAACTAGACTAAATATCCTTAGAATTTTAAAATATAAAGTTGATAGAAATACTCTCAAAACAATATATATAGCATACATTAGACCAATACTAGAATATGCAGATGTAGTTTGGGATAACTGTACAAAACATGAATCTGATTTACTTGAATCTGTTCAATTAGAAGCCCTAATGATCATAACCGGTTTAAGAAAAGGCACATCCCACCACATACTTTACTCAGAAGTACAATTAGATACATTACAAACCAGAAGACATAATCATAAACTTACACTCATGTATAAAATCATTAATAAGTATACACCTGCATATCTCTATAACATCATCCAACCATTCATGAATACTAATAATACTTATAATTTCAGAAATGAAAGATACTTCAATGTACCTCATACTAGAACTAACAATTATAACAACAGTTTTTTCCCCTCTACTATGAATTACTGGAACTCTCTCGAGGACCCTTTAAGAAATTCTGTTTCTATTTCTAGCTTCAAATCCAAACTAAAAACTGTACTTCCAACTATGATTTCTGATGTTTTTATCAATTGCAGCCCTCGTAGTCTTAATATAGTTTTATGTCAATTACGAAACAAAGCTAGTGATTTAAATTATGATAAATGTATGGATCACTTGGTTGATGATGGTTCTTGTACATGTGGTGCTGATATTGAAAATGCAATTCACTTCTTCTTTCAATGTCCACTTTACTTGAATATTCGACATCACATTATAACAGTTTATAACCTTCTAGGATATATTAATCTTCAAGTTCTTTTATATGGTATCAGTGACTTGTCAACTGATTTAAACAGAACCATACTTTCCAACACTAGTTCTTACCTGAAAAAAAGTAAACGCTTTAAAAATTATAAGTAATATTTATGCCTATATAAACTCATTTGTTTATATAAAGGTTAAATCAACTTAAAAATATATCATGAGTACAGAGTAGTGTGAGAGTGAGTGAGAATGTGTTTTCTTTGTTTATATATATCAATTATTGACTTTTCCTACTTCATGTTCACTAAACTGGAAATTTATAGGAAAGGACTAATATAGGCTGAGCCTGTTGTCCAATCCCTTTTGCCAACACCAATTCTGTACGATATTCAGTGTAAATTTATACTTGTTGTGTTGACAATAAAATATTTTGAAATGAAATACTGAATGTTGACCCAGCGAATACCGGATTGCGCAATGCAAACTCGTAATGACACTGTTGACGACTGGAATAATCAAACTGCAATATGCAATCTTAACACTGAATACATGAGTGATAATAAAGGAAATGATAAGGTTCAATTCGCATAACACAATGTTAATGTTGCACACAAGAATGCAATAACGGATAGATCTAGTGTAATATTTACTTGAATTCCGTTCCATAGTATTGACAGACGAGGAGAGTGTCTGTTGACTGACCCATTGTCTGATTGGTCTTATCACCAATCCTAAGGACCTCGGTGTGAATATTGAATATCGCCATAATTAGGGTTGACCTTGACTACACTCTACTGGCTGACAAAGTATAGGTGTTGTAGCCCCACAACAACTGGTAGAATTCACAACACTATACATGGCTGAACCATTCAGGTAGTACTGTATAGTGTATACCATAGACAATGTATATAGTCGTCTATATCGATATATGTACTTTTTTAGTTTCACTTTAAAGTGTTGTTTTGCCATAAAGTTATTAAGTTCAAGTGATGTGAAATTTATATCAAATTAAATTTTGAAGTTTTTGCTATCTGATAAATGATATTATTGTATAGGTTTGATGGTAAATAAGGACACACGGGTGTGTATTTTTGTTGTTCAAGTCAAGACATTACTCTTTATTCTCGTGTACAGGAAGTACATATCCCATATGTTAATGACCTTGACTACACCCTACTGGCTGACAAAGTATAGGTGTTGTAGCCACACAACAACTGGTAGAATTCACAACACTATACATGGCTGAACCATTCAGGTAGTACTGTATAGTGTATACCATAGACAATGTATATACATGTAGTCGTCTATATCGATATACAGTAAGGACCGTAGCTTTTAATACTTCTACCCTTTCCCCCGCGATTTATGGTGACGAGTGTACATGGAGAAATAATCACCGTGTTTCCTGGTGATAGACCAATTATGCCGATCGATCATCGAGGTTAAATCATCAAAGATCGCGGTGACCAAGCGTGCCGCGGTGAACCTCCGCGATCGAGACACTGAGGACCACAGAGGATCACAGAGGATCAGCAGGACTCATCGGTGCCGACTCATGCGATAAAATTTACCTGTAATATGAAACGGTATGGAGTAATTACATGTATATAACTGACACCCATCAACGCTATGATCGATGTTACCAGGGACGTACGGTATAACCATTTGCCATTGGTTTTAATTGTTTCCATCTCTTATAAATGCCGTAGAATTAAACATCAGTTTTACTTAGCTTGAAAATATGATGATTTTTTTTGGTCACTAGTCGTAGTCTAGAGGGGACATAGATAATGTGTAGTATATTTAGATATATAAAGAACTGTAAAAATTCCGCTGTGTGTCGCTGACAGGTAAAAGAAAGTAGATTTGATGGAAGTTATTTCTTGAGTAGTAGATCTAAGAATCACTGTGTGATGATCATTTATCATTTCAAACAACTTTAATCCAAGTAAGGATATAATTTGCATACATTTCTGGTGTAGGGCCAGAACGTACTAGCCTACTATATGAAAACATTGAATGTTCCGTCACCGTTTGGTGTCGCTAAGATATAACGTGTAAATACAATAAAACCGGTGTGAAATCGCACGTATCTTACCAATATGGATAAATGAGATATTTATTTACCCCAGATCACCCATTTAGTCCCACCTAGGTGTTTTATTCCGTCAGTATAGACCCTTGCTTTACGCTAGTCAAAATTTCACGCTGTTGACCTGCCATTTTGTAAGTGACAGTACGACTAACAACCCAAATCGGAACGCAATGGACCGAAAAGACCATATATAATTGATTGTGTTTTTCTTCTAAAGTAGTTTGAATCAAGAAAACTAAGCTTATTATTTCACAAAACCTGTTATATTAAATTCAAAAATTCATAATTTCTTAATTATAAGCGGTAAAATCTATAGAAATAAAAGTTGTATCATCGCACATGGTTAGGTAATTAGGCCGACCGCGACCTACAATGTATAGTTAGCAACATGGCGTCGAATCCAGAATGAAATATTGACTAGCGTAAAGCGAGGGTCTATAAGGACTGAATAAAACACCTAGATGGGACTAAATGGGTGTACTGGGGTAAATAAATATCTCATTTATCCATATATGTAAGTGTTATGTCATTCCCGATTTTATTGTATTAGGACCAAAATCTTGTCAGCTGTCGGAGAATTCCACGTTTTCATATCGTAGTGTGCCAGACGAGGCCAATAGAAACTCTGGCTAATTCCAAATATGGAACTGATCAAAAGTGGGAATAACACTAATTATGTGTAATGATACTGGTTGCATAGTCAAAAACCTGCAATATATCTTATCTTAGGGCATCCATATAATATGGGTGTTAAATGTACCGGCAGTTTCATGTCTTCACATTAATATCATGTCACTGAGTATTTTTTTTTTTTTTACTCTGGCCTATTTTATGGTTACTGTTTCTATCAAAAATGTGATTTCAATGATTTTTATAAAATCTTAATACTAATCGGTTAGATTGACAAGTCACCTTATACAAAGCAGATGACACTGAAGTTCGTCACACCTCAGTGAGCATTGTTGCTGTCAATCAAACGCCGCGGAAAGGCTTTGCGCGTATTTCATTGGTTGATAAGAATGATTGACAAGTCATTCTCCGTGCACAGGTAAGATTTACAAGACAGTTACGAAACGTCTTGTTATTACTATGCATCAATCTTTTACAGATGAATATATTTTCAAATAAATGATAACTATTCTTTTAAAGTTTTGCTATCAGAAAGTTAGTTTTATCACGTTTATGACCATAACGAGTTAAATACATGTATATCAATCCATAATTTTACCATCGATCATTGGAATTGTGGAAGTTATTTAATTCATGTTACGGTGTTTGTCTTGTTGAGTACGGCAATAAGATGCATGTTAAAAGCACACGATTTGTAAATGATCTCCATTTCGATAGTGATACTTCACGCATACGAAAGTCAGTACATGGTATTACATCAACAGTTTCTTTGGTATTTTTGATAATAAACATTATATTTATTTAACATTATTTAATAAGACAGTACGGTGGTTTTTAGAAGATAAAAAACATATTTGCTGATTATTTCATGTGATAACAATAAAATTTCAACGTATATTTTTTTCTGAAGCGTGTGATTTAAATATTAAGCTGTTAAAGCATTTCTTTATTTTAGAATCCATGTGACACAATCAAATGTTTTTTCCAAAGACTATATTGCTAGAGATCATATATATTTATGAATTTATATGAATTATATCAATTGTATTTGACATGTATTTTGAAAGTTCATTGCATTATCTAAAAACATTTTCTAATAAAATATTTAACATAAAATGTGGGGTTTTTTTTTAGTCATACATGTATATAAAACTTTAGTCATTTCGGTATATATCACAAGTGGTACATGTACAGAGTTAAAGTTCTTGGTTTTCAAATGCTGACGTGGTGAAACTCGGTGTTAAAGTGTACCAAGAACAAAAAAACGATATTCAAACATGGTATTTTTTGTAAAAACCAAAGAATGATGTCGCGAACCACATCAAAATCGGTTGGCCGAGTGCCGAGATAAAATCTAATCATTATATTCTATACAAAACCCGCTTCAAGTCATGAAGAACACTTAATTCAGAAAGTAATATATTATAATCATCATGATCCACAATAGACTAAATCTCTCACGTATGAATACCAGTGTTGGAGCCTGCAACAAACTTCTACATATACAGATTTTATCCCGAGGGTATTTTACATGTCATGGTCTCCGGGATAACGGACGATTACATTCTTGAGAAAGATATAATTTTTATATGATCGTTGTCAGTGAAATTAAATAAAAGTGATTCGCAACAATTATAATATAATTGATACTTTATGTACAGGTACATAGTATAGGTTCTTATTAAAACCATCATTTTCGCTCCGTTTTTTTTATATATATAGAAAACATACAATTTAGTTCATCGTGATTAATCATAATTAATACTAAAACTTATTAACTCGCAATAATTTTCGTGTATGAATTTTTCAAATTTTATTTATTTATTTTTTATTATCATTAAAATTTTTTTTGTTTTGTTATTGTGTCATTATTGTGAAGTGATCGAGATCATTGTGGTTTTACTTTCCATTCGTGTGTCACAAGTCATATCTTCACTTAAAACAGGACTTTAGAAGATTAGAAACATGTTCGGAGAATTACGAATTGAGTGGCTTAGTATAACCAGAGACCTATATACTAGTATATAGGTCTCTGGTATAACTGCTAAACAATTACCAAGTGTGAAATTATGGTCCACAAGCTCGTCACACCTGTCACTGCACTACAGGTGTCTGGTGTTCTAATCGGCACACGCCGATAATTCTTGTGAGTTCTCGCGTTTGGTTTCTATGTACTTCAAAAAAGTTCCGAAGATATACTTTCACATGTTGTACGTAAATTGAGCTTGAATTTTATTAAGAATTGCGTGTTACTATAGGGAAGGCATTTTTAAGTTGTTGAAATCAAACATATTATTTTTGGAATTCAGTGGGTTTCGTTTTCCTTTCAAGCGAAAAAAAATATATCTTAAAGGTTTGTCTATAGAATGATTAACCTAAGTTGCCTCATTCATAAACCCACGATGTTGAAAATTTACTCTATGAATCTTTCCGAAAATCACAAATAACGGTATCTTCAAGTGTATTTGCAACATATCTATTGCTGTTTTGGCTAATAAAAATTCCAAATTTTAAATTTTATTTCACATCGTATATGAATTGTATTTTAAATTTCTATTACTAGAAGTATTATAACCGAAATCAATATTGGTATGTAACAACCCGGAAATGCCCTCATAATAAAGGCTATATGATGTAAGTCGTTGTAAACGACCCATTATTCAAATGCCATACATGTTACAGCGACCCGTTAAAATAGAAAATTACTCAAATTTTACATGTTATATACGACCTGTTATATTAGAAAAGGAGTAAGATGATACACGTTGTATTTGGCCCGGTATAATAGAAAATTAATAAGATGTTACATGTTGTATATGGCACGTTATAATAGAAAATTATATGCCCCTGGTTTCGGTAACATTTGTTATTAACTAACTCACAAATATAAGTCAAAAAGTTTATTCAGTACTTTCATTATTGTTGTCTCATTCGCATTAATTGCAGGCATATATTTCCTATATGACGGCTCTGATCCCATTAAACCTCTGACGTCACAGGTCAGAGGTCACCGAAACGTAGTCAACGGCTCTGGGTTCGGGAAAAACTAAAGTCGCTGTGAAAGTAGGCCTTTCAGCATTTTTAGTTTCATCCTAAATCACATTTAAACTTGAAATAGCAAATCGTTACGGGTACACGTTAAGACCACCACGTAATTAAGTCAATTACGCTATGAAGGCTATTTTCACTCCATTCAATTTCATCTCATCTTAAATTGTCCTTATTTGTATTAATTACGAAAGAAATGCATTAAATCTCATAATTGTATGAAAACCTAGCATGTTCAAATTAATAGAGCTGTTAACAAGAAATAATAGAAGTTATATCTCAAATCTTGCTAAATATATTAAATTTGCAAGGAAGAGAAAATTAGAATGGCTTAATAACCAATAATTATGTATAGTCATATTATGTTTCTCATACATACACATGTATGTTGTATTACTTTTATTAGTAGTTGAATTGTCTGTATGTGCAATTCCAGCACAAATCTATGATAGGATATTGTTTATGATGTAAATAGTAAATTAATTGTTATATACATGCATATAATCACATATCACTATGTGTAAGGGTATATATGTATACAATAAAAGATCCGGATTTTACAACTTACCATCAGTCCATGTTTTTTTATGATTTTTACGTACCAGAAACCCCAAGCTATCTATTTAAAAGTACGGGACAGTAGCGAGAACTACCCAAGATGTCCGATAATTATTAAACCCGTATTCACTTAACAATGTGACGCTTACATAATTAATTAAGTATCAGACGACTATTGACTAATTTGTGTGTAATCAACCCAGTTCTTGTGATCACTGCTTAATACGTAAATGTGTATGTAATTAATAGCATGCATCTTTCAATGAGTTTCACGTAACGGTGTTACAAGCCGATATCCGTGTTTACCCAATACAAGCGTTAATGATGTTAATTACCGATCATAAATTTATTACATGTATTTGAGATTGATTAATTATGGTATCACGCACTGTATGTTTGTGCATAAATTCTTGCTAACTACGAAATAGCAATATGTGTTCCTATAAAAGTTGCCGTCTGTAAAATAACTATCATAGATATTGTACGTCAAGTTGATAAAAGCAAGACCAGGCTATACTATAAAATCCTTTAATACTGTAACATTTAGGTCGTAGAGAAAAAGCAATGTACCGTTATAAAAACAAAAGCTACACATGGTAACACAGGTAAACACCCGGGGCTATGACCTAGCAGCGGTCGCTATGACTACGCACAGTGTCAAGTGATAGTCTGTACCTCGAATAAAGAACTTTTTAAACTCGTCTTCGGTATTTTTTTAGTGTGTCTTATTTAAATATCACAGACATGTACATAAATTAACCGACCATAGGATCTTTCTCCCAATATTTTTTTCTTTCTATGCATATTATTCTCGGTTTTGATTTTCCTGAAAAGTTTGACATTTTGTGTTCCTAAATGGTTACTTTCCCTGCTTGATAATACCGCTGAAAAAATGACGTTTGATACCTGAAATTAGCTACAGACAATTACACAACTATCAAATTATTAGGAACATGTGTGAATTTAGTTGTGTACTCGTCACCGTTTATCACAGGTAAGTTGCAAGGTTCCTTTGAACTGCAGTCAGAAAACTTTAGATCACAGTCCTACCACAGGCGCTAACAGATTAAACATACCACTGTCATATCAAAAAAAAATTGAAAGTAATATTTTCTATGCAAGCGCCTGTGGGCTCACATGAGGGTACGTTATAAATATAAATGAAAATATCTGAATGCGTAACACTTTTATATTGTGAATGACGATGTGGCTAGCAACAATTAAGTTTTATGCCACATGATATATATGTTTTAGCAGAGACATATATATGTCTTTGGTTTTAGTAACGACATATTATGTTTATGTTCGATAACACAGTATTTTATGTAGCAAATAAATGACCACGACAATGGTACACAGATGAAGATACGGCCGGAGACAGATGTCTGCTTATTGTAATGTTCAAGTCAACAACGTGTCTGATTTTAATGCGTTAATTGAACGAAATATGGTAATAAATAAATAATCACATGCACCCTAATTAAATTGCACTGCGGTCGGTACTGACGATCTGCGGTGTCTGATTTTTGCCGAGTCTCTACGAGTTTGCTATTGTACAGGTAACTGTCTTCTGATTAAATATATCAATCAATGTACGGTAACAAGCGAATCTATATGTCTGTTTATAGCCTTTACATTAATTTCATGAACGTGCAGTGACATCAGCAAACGATTAAAACTTCGACGATGTCCTTTGTAAAAATCATCTAGACATGTCAATCACACCTGTGGCAACAAATCTGAGAGTATGTGGGCGGAGCTATAGTAGGCTGTGCCTGATTATGGTGTGTCATCAGGTAAACTGTCCACCCCATTCGATGCAGGTATCCCAGCAATCTATTGTCTAATTAAAAAAAAGTCTTACGCTAGGATTTATGAGTGTCGCCCAAAACATAAGGGTATAATTTCACAATATTTAGTTTATATTTACTTAAATAATTACGGTAGCTGTTATCCCGTGTATTTGTTATTAATTATTGAGATAATACACGAACACTAATTGTTGCGATTTAAAACGTGTAATTTCATTTGTTTATTTCAAAAAAAAAAATCCTACGGTAAAATGTGAGATACAGGTAGTAGACATGGACCAACTACAGCCTAAAATCCTTCTGGATAACAACATATACTCCCCTCAGGTAAAAAAAAACCATAGGGGTCCGATGGGGTCATTGCGAAACAGGTATACTCTCTATTGTAATTAAGATATGTGATTGACAGGTGTTAACAGTTGGTGAAAACATTTCTATAACGGTAATTACACGGCATGTAATTGTTCTGTGTATAGAGAATTAATCTATATCGCTTTCACTAACTTCAATTATGATTATATTACGCGATATAGAGATTTTTTTTTCTAGAAAATAATGATACACCATTTATAACTCATTTATAAGTATGACCGTTTAATAGATCATTCAGTTTGATTTCATTTGGTTTTAAACGGTAACGATTTGGAATATATGATTTCCTAGCGAATTTTCAATGATTGCGGTAAAACAAAACCACGATAATGATATAATATATCTATTATATACCCTTCTCCGACATTCTCTTCACAGAAGGTAAATATTTTCTTCTGGAACTCCTTTGTTACCTACCAGTTCAATGGAAAATTTCAAATTACATGATCTATCATCAGGCTTCGTTGGACGTAAAATAGACTGGTCTGTAGATAGAGAAAGGACGAAATAGTTCACATTGTTTGGACGTTAGGTCTTGATCGTAATGGTGACGTCTGTATTGTTAGTACGTTATTTTGTTTTGCTTCCAAAATAAAAGGGACGGGAAAGATTCCCATGTTATGCTTATAATTAATTGAAATATGTTAAAATGTATTTTATAGATTTCTTTATTACATACACCAATGTATTGTTTTCTCACAATAAAGAGGGCACATCGGACTATACATACACATCATTCTGTAGTCTATGTATTTCAAACAATATTTATTTGACAATTTCCATTTAACAATATACACAACATTTATAGTATACACACATAGATTCCAATCATGCATGTAATCGAAAAAAAAGAGACCTCGCATAATGATTTTGCTGTGACAATTTGGCTGTTAATGAAATAATGAAGTTGATTAACTACTATATATATAGTTTGGAAAATATGAGCATGGATTTCTATATCTACAGGTAATTTGAATGCGCCCAAGTGTATGTCTATGCTATTAGCCACGCCGGATGATGATGATATCGAATGTTAAAAACTTAAATGAGGGCGAAGTTCGAGGTCTTTCTTTTGTTTGGGGGGAGGGGGGCTTCGTCGATGTAGCTATATATACTGATAGTAACATTGATTATGAAGTATATATACCGATACGTAACACAAATTATGAAATCTATAAACTGTTGTGTAAGATCAATTATGAAATTTATAAACTGATAAGTAGCATAAATAATGAAATTTATTGCCTCTTCACCGATGAAATTTCGAAAACTGTTCAATGTATAAAAGTGATATTTATGAGCTGTTGACAGGGGACCGCAATTGATTCTGGGAGAGACTGAGCTGCCTCGGTATATTTTGCTATAATATGTAATAAACATAATATCTAACAGTATCTTCAATAATAAGAAATACATTTCACTCGTGTGGTTAATATTTTGATATTTTTCACGAGTGCGTGAAATATAGTTGGTATGACTGAAGATACTGTTAGATATCCTCTATATATTAACTGATAAGTAACATTAATAATGACATATAAGTAACATTGATTATTAAATACATATACTGACACAGTATATGTCACATTAATGAAATATATATATTCCGATCAGTAACATTAATAATGAAATATATATATATATATATGGATAAGAAATATATAAACCGATAAGTTACATTGAAATATATAAACTGATAAATAACGTGAGCAAATAAAAAAACAATATGATAATAATAATAATAATAATGTTTAGTGATATTAAGGGTGTATTCCTTTGTGGTATCAATCACGTTAAGAAACACGAATCTGAAAAAGTGTCAAAAATATAGACGTCTGTTTTTTTTTTTATAGTAATTTTAGACTCCAGATTGATAATTTAAATCATCAGTGATATTAAGGGTGTATTCCTTTGTGGTATCAATCACGTTAAGAAACACGAATCTGAAAAAGTGTCAAAAATATAGACGTCTGGTTTTTTTTTATAGTAATTTTAGACTCCAGATTGATAATTTAAATCATCAGTGTGTTCTTACAATTTTTAATTTCAGCAAATTTAACATTTTCAGTGTTTTAAATATTTAACGGTAAGTGATGTTAACCATATTATTTATGTAACGGTAAGTGGTATTAGTCATATTATTTATGTAACGGTAAGTGATATTAGTCATATTATTTATGTAACGGTAAGTGATATTAGTCATATTAGTCATATTATTTATGTAACGGTAAGTGATATTAGTCATATTATTTATGTAACGGTAAGTGGTATTAGTCATATTATTTATGTAACGGTAAGTGGTATTAGCCATATTATTTATGTAACGGTAAGTGGTATTAGCCATATTATTTATGTAACGGTTAGTGGTATTAGCCATATTATTTATGTAACGGTAAGTGGTATTAGCCATATTATCTATGTAACGTAAGCAGCAGTAGTAATTCTGGAGTTGTCTCCGGTTTTTAAAACCGAAGCCTTTGATTTAAGTCATTGTTTGGTATAATAGCCTGACCGTAAAAGGGAGATATGGATTGTGATGAAAGTATCATAGATACGGCATGTCCCGAGGCCGTCCGAAAGTTCCTCTATACTGAATGACACACAAGTGATGTCCATCATACATCTGGAACCGCACTGGAAAAGGCTGACTTCCGGGTACATGGCGACGTAGAGGTGAAGGTCGGGGTCAGGCACGAGGTCCTGCGTCATAAAAAAACTTGACAGGGTAACTATATTTCCAACATATCTTGCAGTATTGAAATAAAGAGGAGGAGGCAGTGGTGGCGTGGTGCTGATAGCTAAAGAAGGAGATGTTGCTGAATTCAAGAGTGCTGTCAGTTGCGCTGTGGAGAAAACGATACTTTTATAAACATTATACAAAGTCAATGTCCATTCGATGGTATATACACTGGAGATTTCTAGTGTTTACCAAGATTTCATCGGTTGTAATGCATTCATGTGCCCCATATTGTCGAAAACAAAAAACAAAACAAAAAATACAGATTCTATCACTTGTTTTAAATTGGTCGGTAACAATTGAAAATTGGAATTTGATCTGTATTGTTACTATATAACCTTAACAAATAAAATAGAAAGTTATCATATCATAATTCTCACATAATTCCCATTGGCGTAGTGAAAAACATGTTTGTGGCATCGTCACAAAATGACGTCGTTTTGTCTGACGTCACAATGTTAGATAAGATATTTTTGACGTCACGAATATCAGCGATACTGGATAAATACAACCGGATTGATAAATGTTACTCCCAACAATTTATGTAGTTATGTTGCATAAAGAGGTAAATATCCTCACGGCGGAATAAATTGATTAAAATGCCGAAAGAAAATTGGTGAGCTTTTTTTGTTTATTTTCACGATTTAAATTTTTTGCCCGGAACGGTCGCGAGGGGACTTACAGCCTGATTGTCCTCTGGCTCTGACACCAGACTGGGCACCTTTCTTACATATATAGATAAATGAGATATTTATTAACACACTAAAACTCATTCTTCCCATATCGATGTTCTCTATCGTCTGTTTATACCCTTGCTTTACGTTAGTCAAAATTACTTAATTGACTAGCCGCTATAATGCAGACTATGTAAGTCGCGGTCGTCCAAATCATCCTATAAGATAACTCATCATTTTAAACGCGATCATTAAGCAATGACATCAAGTGACTGATATAAAGGTAGAATACACCAGTTAGAAGATTGTAACCTAAGGGAATCATACCGTGTGTATATCTCGTAAACAATCAGCTAAGGTAACTTCACGACACATGACTGTCCTCCTACAAAGCCACAATACGTTATTTTAATGACTTACTTATACCGTACACTGATGGTGCTTAAGATATGGCAAGCGTATCGCATAATTGCATATAAGACAACTCGGCCAATTGTAATAACTTGTCCATTTCAGTGTTTATATTGGAAGAATTATTTGCGGGTTGTTTTGTTTCTGCTTCTTTTTCACATGCGTGATTGTTTCCGTATTTCCGGAAGATGTTCAGATTAAATATATAATCGCAAGGTAATATGAAAAATCACTATTGTTATTGTTATGTTTTTTCTTATTAGGGATTTCCATTTCGGATGGAAATCACTATTGTTATTGTTATGTTTTTTCTTATTATTATTATTAGGGATTTCCATTTCGGATGGAAATCCCTATTGTTTTTGTTATGTTTTTTCTTATTAGGGATTTCCATTTCGGATGGAAATCACTATTGTTATTGTTATGTTTTTTCTTATTATTATTATTCTTAACACTTTTTTTGTGACCAATCTGTAGCAAAAATGAAAACAGATATAACGTTCATATTTATGTACCTGATAGAGAACATTAAGCTGATGATCCGTTGACAATTTCATGTTCATAAGTTCAAAGGTCAAGGTCACAGATCTATAAATAGAACTTTTTTGGACGTTTTTTGAACGACCGTAACTTCATAAAGAATCGTTCTATTACGTTCTCGTTCAGTGTGCCATGTAGATCTTTAACAGAGCTAAATTTTCTCCATGCCATCTTATCAGAGAATATGTCAAGGTCATGACCTCGCTATGGATTAAAGAAAATGTCGAACAAAAATTCTCGATCTGGGAACTTTCTTCACTGTAAATGAAAGAGTATGATGCACTGAGACGGAATGTGAATTTTTTTTTATCATCGGATAACAAATGATGGAGATATGGCACTTTGAAAATTTCAAAGTTTTCCCCGCCAAAATTCAAAAATCGAGCAAAAATGCCTAAAAAAATTTCAGCTCCTTCATTAAAACACATACAGACTTGATATTTCGCATAACAATAGCATGTGAGAGTGGCTACAGAGGAAGTTATTTTTCATTGACCTTGACCTTCATTCAAGGTCAAATAACCCAAAAAATAGAATTTACCAAAAAATCTTTTAGATCAGGCTCTTTGTCCGTTCGGTTTTATCGTTGCACAATCGGTGTATCTTGTAGTTCATTGTCGGGGCTAACTTTTTTCTGTAACATGTTATCAGAAAATATGTCAAGGTCAAGGTCTAAGTACAAGGCCAAGTCAAGGTCAAAAATTTAAAATTCCAAATGATGACATTTTTTAATTGCATTACAAAGTGCATGATTTACCAAGACGAACTGTGCATGTTTTATGATCATGCAATGAAAAATGACGTAGGAATGGCACTTTGAAAAATGTTCGTTTTCCCGCCAAAATTCAAATTTCTACCAGAAATGCACTTAATTTCCTTCTACTCCTATACCTTTACATACACAGATATGATATTTGGCACAGAGATAGCATGTACGAATGCCTACAAATTCTTTTACTTTTCATTGACTTTGACCTTCGTTCAAGGTCACCGAGGTCAAATGACAAAAATTCAAAAATTTCAAATTCTTTTGAAATCTGTATATTTTGATCATCTATAGAAGAAAATGCTCCTATGAAGATATTTACAATGTTTCAAGGTCAAATCTTAAAAAAAAAACAAAAAAAACCCAAAAAAACAACCAAAAAAACCCGAAGATAACGGTATGGTATACACGATATACGGTACAGGATTCACGATATTTTTACGGGATACACGACATACGATACAGTAAACACTATGCATGGTGTGGGCTACACTATATACGGTACAGTACACACGAAACACGGAACGGTATACACAATACTTGGTACAAGATACAAGGTACTTGGTACGAGATACACGGTACGGTATGCATGATACATGGTACTAGATACATGATACACTGTACGTTATACACGATACTTGATACGAGATACACGGTACTTGGTACGAGATACATGGTACAGTATACACAATACACGTTACGGGATTCACGATACGTTGTACGGGATACACGATATACGGTTCAGTAAACACGATACACGGTATGACAAACACGATCACGATACAAGGTACGAGAAACACGATTCACAGTACAGTTAACACGATACAAGGTACGAGATACACGATACACAGTTCAGTAAACACGATATAAGGTACAGTGTACGGTATAACACTACAGGATACACGATACACGGTACGGGATACACGATCCACAGTACAGTAAACACGATACAAGGTATGAGATACATGATTCACGGAGGTCGAATGATACAAAATCGAAAATTCAAATTCTTTTAAAACGGGCTATTTTCATCGCATGTGAAAGATAACGTTATTTTAAAGATTGGTTAAAGAAGGGAAGCGAAGAGAAAACGAAGAGATATCGTAGGTAAAACGTACAAAAGCGTTCGTCAGAACGAGAGCATGTCAGCGATCATTTTCTTGTTGGAAATCCCGTGTTTTGATCTTGATCAAATCTAGTTATTATTATTCTTAACACTTTTTGATAACACTTTCATTCGAAAACGAATAAAGATAAAAACGTTCATATATTAGTACATAAAAGAGAACTTCCCGCCAGTCATTACACTAATAGTTTGGTGATCATATATTCAGAGGTCAAGGTCACAGATCTAAAAATAGATTTTTTAAAAACGTTTTTTGAACGATGATAACTTCTTGAAAGTTCGTTCGATTCCTTACGTACTCAGTGCGTCGTGTAGATCATGGTCGGGGCTAACATTTCTTATGCTAAGTTATGAGAGAATATGTAAAGGTCATGTCCTCGCTATGGGGTCAAAGTTTCTCTATCTCTAATTGAGTAATAGGGTCTGTATACGAGGACAGAGCATGAACCACTGAGTTGGAATGTGAAAAAAAATATTAATCGGATGAAAAATGACTGAGATATGACACTTTGTAAATTTCAAAGTTTTCCCCGCCAAAATTCAAAAATCGGACAAAATTCACTAAAAAATGTTCAGCTCATTCATTTAAACACATACAGACTTGATATTTGGCACAACCATAGAGCGTAAGAGTGGCTACAAAGGAAATTACTTTTCATTGACCTTGACCTTCATTCAAGGTCCAATAACCCCAAAAAATAGACTTTACAATAAAATCTTTTGGATCAGGCTCTTTGTCCGTTCGTTTTTGTCGTTGCACAATCAGTGTATCTTGTAGTTCATGATCGGAGTTAAGTTTTTTCTGTTACATGTTATCAGAAAATATGTCAAGGTCAAGGTCTAAGCACATGGCCAAGTCAAGGTCAAAAATTTCAAACTCAAAATGGGTTAATTTTTTGAATGCATTGCGAAGTGCATGAATAATAAAGACTAACAGTGCAAGTTTTATAGTCGTGCGATAACAAATGACGTAGAAATGGCACTTTGAAAAATGTTCATTTTCCCGCCAAAATTCAAATTTGTCCCAAAAATGCACTTAATTTCCGTTTACTCCTATATCTTTACACATACAGATTTGATATTTGGCACAGTGATAGCTTGTACAAAGGGCAACAAACTTGATTGCTTTTTATTGACCTTGACCTTCGTCCAAGGTCACCGAGGTCAAATTACCAAAAATCGAAAATTTTAAATTCTTTTAAAATCTGTTTATTTTGATCATCTATAGAAGAAAATGCTCTTATGAAGATATATACAACGTTTCAAGGTCTTATCATAAAAAAAAAAAACAAACAAAAAACCCCGAAGATAACGGTATGGTGTACATGATGAACGGTAAGCGATACACAATACACGGTACAGGATTCACGATACTTGTACGGGATACACTATATACGGTACAGTACACACGAAACACGGAACGGTATACACAATACTTGGTACGAGATACAAGGTACGGTATGC
The DNA here is from genome assembly GCF_902652985.1 of Pecten maximus. Classification (NCBI taxonomy): domain Eukaryota; kingdom Metazoa; phylum Mollusca; class Bivalvia; order Pectinida; family Pectinidae; genus Pecten; species Pecten maximus. The sequence continues at coordinate 17,039 of NW_022983001.1, forward strand.
ATGATACATTGTACTAGATACACGATACACTGTATGGTATACACGATACTTAATACGAGATACGAGATACACGGTACTTGGTACGAGATACACGGTACAATATACACAATACACGTTAAGGGATACACGATACATTGTACGGGATACACGATATACGGTTCAGTAAACACGATACACGGTATGATAAACACGATCACGATACAAGGTACGAGATGCACTATTCACGGTTCAGTAAACACGATACAAGGTACCAGATACGGTATACACGCTATGAAATACACGATACACGGTACGGGATTGACGATAAATGTTACTGGATACAATACGGGATACACGATACATGGAACAGGATTCACAATATAGTAAACACGAAACAAGGTACGAGATATACGATTCACAATACAGTAAACATGATACAAGGTACGAGATACACGATTCACAGTACAGTTAACACGATACAGGGTACGAGATACACGATTCACAGTTCAGTGAACACGATATAAGGTACAGTGTATGGTATAACACTACAGGATACACGATACGCGGTACGGGATAGACGATACATGTTACTGGATACATAATATTAAATACGGGATACATGATACATGGAATGAGATTCACAATACAGTAAACACGAAACAAGGTACGAGATACACGATTCACAGTACAGTAAACACGATACAAGGTACGGGATACACGATTCACAGTACAGTAAACAGGATACAACGTACGAGATACACGATTCAAGGAGGTCAAATGATACAAAATCGAAAAATTCAAATTCTTTTAAAACGGTTTATTTTCATTGCATGTGAAAGATAACGTTATTTTAAAGATTGGTTAAAGAAGGGAAGCGAAGAGAAAACGAAGAGAAATCGTAGGTAAAGCGTACAAAAGCGTTTGTCAGAACGAGAACATGTCTGCGATCATTTTCTTGTTGGAAATCCCGTGTTTTGATCTTGATCAAATCTAGTTATTATTATTAGGGATTTCCATTTCGGATGGAAATCACTATTGTTATTGTTATGTTTTTTCTTCTTATTCTTCTTCTTCTTATTATTATTATTACAAGCTAACCGATAATAAGTATTTATATAATAAAGTATTTAAAATGTTGCCGCTATCCATCCATGTAAAGAATATATAAAAGAAGTATTGTGTGACCAGTAGCATTGGATTCTAATACTTTTTCATGTAGGGAAAGCATGGTCTTTCATTGATATGTGCAGTATTTTTCTATCTATAGTTACATTATCTTTAACATTTGTCTTTCAAACCTTAAGCTACATGTAGTATTCCAAGCAACTCGTTTTCATTTGACAGAAAGTGACATTGACCTTTGACATCCGAGTATGAAAGAGTACTGAAGCCATTGTGCAGCAACCAAATAAGAGGCCATATCACCTCCTTCTCTGGACCTCTTTTTGATATTGAGAAAAAAAGGGTTTAAACATTTAAACATTTTTGACGGCTGTGACCTTGAATTTTGTATCACTTTCATCAGCATACTACAGGCCCAATACCTGGTATCTTGGCCTCAAGGTTATTCAGTTGAAGATTTTCAAGGTTTTTTTTTGCACGTCTGGCTCCAGTGGTCTTTAATGAAGGTAAAGGTCATTCATTAAACAAACCTATAGTAGCATTCAAGATTTGGGACCATCACTACAGAATGCATGTGCATTTGAATTGTTGAATTGTCCTTTTGTGTCTCGCCCTTTCTCCTTGGGAGCCAGCATAGTGCCTCAAGATTCTTAAACAACAATCAGACCAGCCAAATGATGCCCAAGACCAAGTTTGAAAAGATCCTCAAGTTATATTTAGCCATACAGAAGAAAAACAATTATATATATATGTTACAGAGACATGCAAAATACTGATGTACATGTATTGCAAAACAAAAAGCAAATTTTGAAAATCAACCAATTCTCAAAAGCCACTAAATATGACAATTTTTTAACCTAAAGGAAACTGAAAGAAATGAGAAGAAACTTTTGAAGATATTTAATAGAAGGAAGTGTAAAGACTCATGTGAGAGACTATAACCTTAGAGATATTATCAAAAGAAAGGAAACTAATTTTAAGTATACACATAAGCAAGTGTTAACCTTGTTATATAGGAGATATATATCTGATTTATATGAATATGTCCTCTGCCCCCAACATGGCAACAATGGAAAGTAAAACAACCATATCAATAAAATGTTAAAATCTTACCTACATGGAAACTAAAATGGATTTGTAAAGTATCACTATTTTGTAACTTCCAGATTTCTTGAACTGGATGAATTGGAGAAATGAAGTCAATGTGACTCAATACAATAACCTATTCCATTTTTCACCCACTTTCAAATATCAGATGTATACGAGGTGTAGAACAATTGAAAACAAATATGAATGGCAATCTGCTAGAATAAGATCTATAGGAAAGAAAAAAAGGGGCACAACTCTTCAAGTTAGTAAAAATCCAACCCTTAATTAATTTAGAATATGATCATCTGTCATTTGAGAATGTGTTCCTAAACCAAAGTCAACAACTGTATGAGAGATTGTCAGTGTCTAACTTCCGGTGGTGGGGCAAGAGGAAACTCGGAGTACTCATTAATTAGGATCATCAAAGGTCTTTGACCTGTTAGAAGGTGAGGTTGCCAGATCTATTGATTAATAAAATCTGACATCCTGTGTATTGAAATAAGACCAAAAGTAATGCAGTATATGTCAACAAGTATTTTTGGATTGATACACCAAATATGTTAATACGAATGTTTAAAAAATATTTCTTATTACTGCAAACACATACATGTATATTCTACAATTATTTCAATTACAGATTTGGGAAATGAAGGAAATATTTCTATGTTCGAGTGGATTAAAGAAATATATAACACAGTATTCTAATAAAGTAATGTAATAATTGTGAAAATGTCACAGAAACATGTCAACAAACAATATGAATTGATGTGGAGCGCAAAGGATTTTGAAAGCTAAATTCTTACTGTAGTCAAGTTGTCAAGAATCATATTCTTTTATATATCTACATGACTTAAAAAATCTCTGCAAGGATTTATAAAACAAAAACAAAACAAAACCCTGCAAAAAAATAACAAAAAAAAAAAAAAAACTATACACAGATGAACATAATTTAAAAAGATAGACAATCGAAGCTGGTAATTGTGTAAAATGAACTTAATTCTATATCTTCATAACGTGTTTACACGGGCCTTCAGAACTGAACGAGAAAAACCCAATTCCATTCTTTTTAAATTTGTTGTTGACATTTCTCTGATCTTCAATAACCAAAGTTTTTTTTTTTTTAATTTCACATTTTCATGACTTCAGCTAATATGCCAAATACAGTAAAATCTTTGTCTCTACTAACCCGACTGACTCTAAAAAAAATTCTTGCATGCTTTTTTTATCAATCCTGGTCAGTTATACAAGGTATGTGTAAAGCGATTACACTTAATATTTGGGGAAATATTCTGTTTTTATATGATCAAATGAAAGAGATTAAATTGATAAATATCTTCTTCATCTAAATGACAACCAAGGGAAAGATATAGGTTGCCAGTGCTGGAACAATCTTGATTTTAAAAAAAAAAGTTTTCCACATTACCGGTAATATATATCACATGGAGACAAATATGAACATACTGCAGACTCCTGAAACATGTATTAAGTGCACCAGTGACCAGGTAGCTCAGTGGTGAAGTGTAAGTCTAGAGTTTGCAGGGTCTCGTGTTCGAACCCCTGTCTGGCTACTATCTTTCTCCTGTTACATATTTAGCGAGCTTGCAAATCCTTTGGGAGGATGCTAAAGCAACGGGATATCCGAACCTGTTATCTTTGTCGGTGAAAATTTCATAAAAGGAGGGAGGAATGTTGCGGAACTGGACTGGGTTGATCATCGGCGACCAGGTAGCTCAGTGGTAGAGTGTCCGTCTAGAATTAGGAGGGTCTTGGGTTCGAACCCTGGTCTTGCTACTTACTTTTCTCTTTCTCCTGTTATAACATGTGACACACGTACTTGATACATGTACATGTATGTCTGTTACTGTGACAGGTTATGAGTCATAGAGTACAAAGACAAGTTACTATTGTATGAGCTCGAGTCATAGGGTCCCCCCGCCCCCCCCCCCCCCCCCCCCCCCCCCCCCCCCCCCCCCCCCCCCTTCAAATTCTTGTACATTTTGTATATATGACAACTGGGGATGTCATTTTTGGCTAAATTTTAATCAAGTCCCCCAAAACGTTGAAAAAAGCATTGAAATATTTCGGCAAGTAAACATCGTACAATGTCCCCGTATGGTCAGATCATCTAATTTTGTCATTATGTATTCAGAACAGTTGTTGTTTAGTCGCTACGGTCATTAACATAAAAATTCGGATTATTATATAAATACTTATTTAATTATTCTTAACACTTTTTTTGTGAGCAATCTCTCGCAAAAACAAAAACAGATAGAACGTTCATGTTTAAATACATTATAGAGAATATCAAGCTGATGATCCCGCAACAATGTTATGATCATAAGTTCAAAGGTCAAGGTCACAGATCTATAAATAGAACTTTTTTGGACGTTTTTTGAACGACCATAACTTCATAACGGATCGTTCTATTGCGTTCACGTTCAGTGTGCCATATAGATAATTTACAGAGCTAAATTTTCTCCATGCCATCTTATCAGAGAATATGTCAAGGTCATGACCTCGCTATGGAATAAAGAAAATGTCGAAAAATAAATTCTCAATCGAAGAACTTTTTCCAATAAAAATGAAAGAGTATGATGCACTGAGACGAAATGTGAAAATGTTTTGATCATCGGATAAAAAATGACGGAGATATGGCACTTTGAAAATTTCAAAGTTTTCCCCGCCAAAATTCAAAAATCGAGCAAAATTGCCTAAAAATGTTTCAGCTCCTTCATTTAAACACATACAGACTTGATATTTGGCTCAACTATAGAACATAAAAGTAGCTAGAAAAGAAATTATTTTTCATTGACCTTGACCTTCATTCAAGGTCAAATTATCAAAAAAATTAAAATTAAAAAACATTCTTTTGGGCCAGGCTCTTTTTCTGTTCGTTTTATTCCTTGAACAATCAGTGCATCTTGTAGTTCATTGGCGGGGCTCACTTTTCTCCTCGATATATTATCAGAAAATATGTCAAGGTCAAGGTCTAAGCGCGAGGTCAAATCAAGGTCAAAAATTCAGATTTCAAAATGAGTTAATTTTTTGATTGCATTGCAAAGTGCATGATTAATGAAGACGAACGGTGCAAGTTTTATGGTCGTGCGATAAAAAATGACGTAGAAATGGCACTTTGAAAAATGTTTGTTTTCCCGCCAAAATTCAAATTTGTCCCAAACATGCACTTAATTCCTCTCTTCTCCTATATCTTTACAATACAGATTTTATATTTGACACAGTGATAGCTTGTACGGAGGGCTACAAACTTGATTGCTTTTCATTGACCTTGATCTTCGTTCAAGGTCACAAAGGTCAAATGATCAAAAATCGAAAATTACAATTTTTTTAAGAAAATGTTTATTTTGATCCTCTATAGAAGCAAATGCTCTTTTGAAGATATATACAATGCTTCAAGGTCAAATCATAAAAAAAAACCGAAGATAACGGTACGGTATACACGATACACAGTAAGGTATACACGATAAACAGTTCAGGATGCACGATATTTTTACGGGATACACAATATACGATACAGTTAACACAAAACACGGTACGTTTTACGAAATACACGATACTTGGTACAAGCTACACGGTATAGTATGCATGATACATGGTACTAGAGACACGATACACTGTACAGTATACACGATACTTGATACGTGATACACGGTACAGTATACACAATACACGTTACGGGATAAACGAAACGCTGTACGGAATACAAGATATACGGTCTAGTAAACACGCTACACGGTACGAGATCACGGTATGACAAACACGATCACGATACAAGGTACGAGATACACGATTCTCGGTTTAGTAAACACGATACAAGGTACAATCTACGGTTTTCACGCTATGGAATACACGATACACGATACGGGATAGACGATAAATGTTACTGGATACACGATACGTTGTACGGGATACACGATATATGGTTCAGTAAACACGATACACGGTTCGAGATCACGGTATGACAAACACGATCATGATACACGTTACGAGATACACGATTCTCGGTTCAGTTAACCCAATGCAAGGTACAATCTACGGTATTCACGCTATGGAATACACGATACACGATACGGGATAGACGATAAATGTTACTGGATACATGATACTGTACGGGATACACGATATATGGTTCAGTAAACACGATACACGGTTCGAGATCACGGTATGACAAACACGATCACGATACACGTTACGAGATACACGATTCTCGGTTCAGTTAACCCAATGCAAGGTACAATCTACGGTATTCACGCTATGGAATACACGATACACGATACGGGATAGACGATAAATGTTACTGGATACATGATACTGTACGGGATACACGATACATAGAACGGGATTCACAGTACAGTAAACACGATACAAGGTACGAGATACACAATTCACAGTACAACAAACACGATACAAAGTACGAGATACAGGTACAGTTAACACGATACAAGGTACGAGATACAGGTACAGTTAACACGGTACAAGGTGCGAGACACAAGAACAGTTAACACGATACAAGGTACGAGATACAGGTACAGTTAACACGATACAAGGTACAAGATACAGGTACAGTTAACACGATACAAAGTACGAGATACAGGTACAGTTAACACGATACAAGATATGATATACAGGTACAGTTAACACGATACAAGGTACGAGATACACGACTCACGGAGGTCAAATGATACAAAATCTAAAAATTCAAATTCCTTTAAAATGGTTTATTTTCATCGTATGTGAAAGAAAACGTTATTTTAAAGATTGGTTAAAGAAGGGAAGCGAAGAGAAAACGAAGAGAAATCGTAGGTAAAACGTACAAAAGCGTTCGTCAGAACGAGAACATGTCTGCGATCATTTTCTTGTTGGAAATCCCGTGTTTTGATCTTGATCAAATCTAGTTATTATCATTATTCTTAACACTTTTTTTGTGAACAAAATCTCTCAAAAACGAATGCAGATAGAACGTTCATATCTTAGTACATGATAGACAATATCAAGTTGACGATCCTGGTACAATTTTATGTTCATACGTTCAACGGTCAAGGTCACAGATCTATAAATAGAATATTTTTGGACGGTTTTTGAACGATCATAACTTCGTAAAGGATCGTTCTATTGCGTTCAGATTCAGTGTGCAAGATAGATCAGGGACAGAGCTAACTTTTCTCCATGCCATCTTATCAGAGAATATGTCAAGGTCATGACCTCGCTACGGGTTAAAGAAAATGTCGAAAAACAAATTCTCAATCGAAGAATTTTTTCCACCAAAAACGAAAGAGTTTGAAGCACTGAGGCGGAATGTGAAATTTTTTTCATAATCGGATAAAAAATGACGGAGATATGGCACTTTGAAAATTTCGAAGTTTTCCCCGCCAAAATTCAAAAATCGGCAAAAAATGACTAAAAAATTTTCAGCTCCTTCATTTATACACACACAAATTTGATATTTGGCATAACAATAGCATGTAACAGTAGCTACAAAAAATACTATTTTTCATTGACCTTGACCTTCATTCAAGGTCAAATTATCAAAAAAAACTAAAATAAAAACAAAATCTTTCGAGTCAGGCTCTTTTTCTGTTCGTTTTATTCCTTAAACAATCGGTGCATCTTGTAGATCATGGTCGGCACTAACTTTTTTCTTATACATGTTATCAAAAAATATCTCAAGGTCAAGGTTTAAGCATGAGGTCAAATCAAGGTCAAAAATTCAATATTCAAAATGAGTTAATTTTTGAATTGCAATGCATAGTGCATGATTAATCAAGACGAACGGTGCAAGTTTTATGGTCGTGCGATAAAAAATAACGTAGAAATGGCACTTTGAAAAATGTTCGTTTTCCCGCCAAAATTCAATTTTGTCCCAAAAATGCACTTAATTTCCATTTACTCCTATATCTTTACACATACAGATTTGATTTTTAGTACAGTGATAGCTTGGACGAAGGGCTACAAACTTACTTGCTTTTTATTGATGTTGACCTTCGCTCAAGGTCACAAAGGTCAAATGATCAAAAATCGAACATTTCAAATTTTCAAAATAGTTTCATCGTATGTGAAAGAAAACGTTATTTTAAAGATGTTTGCAACGTTAGAAGGTCAACTGATCGGTTAAAGAAGGGAAGCGAAGAGAAAAGGAATAGAAAACGAAGAGAATCGTAGGTAAAACGTACAAAAGCGTTCGTCAGAACGAGAACATGTCAGCGATCATTTTCTTGTTGGACGGGATAGACCATAAATGTTACAGGATACATAATACAGTACGGGATACACGATACATGGAACGGGATTCACAGTACATTAAACACGATACAAGGTACGAGATAAACGATTCACAGTACAGTAAACACGACACAAGGTACGAGATACACGATTCACGGTTTAGTAAACACGATACATGGTATGATATACAAGTACAGGTAACACGATACAAGGTACGAGATACAGGTACAGCAAACACGATACAAGGTGCGAGATACAGGGTACAGTTAACACGATACAAGGTGCGAGATACAGGTACAGTTAACACGATACAAGGTACGAGATACAGGTACAGTAAACACGATACAAGGTACGAGATACAGGTACAGTTAACATGATACAAGGTACGAGATACAGGTACAGTAAACACGATACAAGGTACGAGATACAGGTACAGTTAACACGATACAAGGTACAAAATACAGGTACAGTTTACACGATACAAGGTACGAGATACACGATTCACGGAGGTCAAATGATACAAAATCTAAAAATTCAAATTCTTTTAAACCGGTTTATTTTGATCGTATGTGAAAGAAAAAGGTTATTTTAAAGATGTTTCCAACATTAGAAGGTCAACTGATCGGTTAAAGAAGGGAAGCGAAGAGAAATCGAATAGAAAACGAAGAGCAAACGAAGAAGAATCGTAGGTAAAACGTACAAAAGCGTTCGTCAGAATGAGAACATGTCAGCGATCATTTTCTTGTTGGAAATCCCGTGTTTTGATCTTGATCAAATCTAGTTATTATTATTAGGGATTTCCATTTCGGATGGAAATCACTATTGTTATTGTTATGTTTTTTCTTATTAGGGATTTCCATTTCGGATGGAAATCCATATTGTTATTGTTTTGTTTTTTCTTCTTCTTCTTATTATTACAAGCTAACCGGTAATAAGTATTTATATATTAAAGTATTTAAACGGTAAAAATTGTAATCCAGACGATTCTGCCGTTGATACATTTACTATGAGGTGTTTACAAAAGGATACGATATTTATGTGGCCCTGTGGCCAGGGTCAGCTGAGGGAGTCAGATCAGACCTGCAGACCAGTCAATTTTAAACAAAGATGCACCCTGTACATGAGAAGTACAAATATACTTGATACAAATATCCCGCAATTAAGTAATTAGATCGACTATGGTTCAGAATATGAATTATTTTATGACCATATCCGTAAACTGTAAAACGAAAGTAGGTCTAGCCCAACTACATAGGTTACGATACGATAGCTATGAATTAAATCTGTGTTACTTTCCGTTGTATTTTAGCACATTAATGTCTCAAAAATAGCGAAAATAATCCGGGAATGTTCAATGATCTTCTGTTTTTAGTATCGTTGTGCTTTCCGTGTCACGTTCTAATAATTAACCGACGCCACGAAATATCATACAGCTAATGGACCGAAGTGGTATCCACTCCAAACCTCCATTTATCGACTATAGATGCCTGATTCTGTAGACTAACGGTTACGTCATCAAATGCATTTCCCGCGAAATTATTGGGAAATCTAAATCAATTCTTAAAATGATATGAAGAGAAAGATATAGAAAATGTCTAAATAAAAACATTGTGATCAGTATTGAGTACAACGTTAGAGTGCATTGTAAATAATTGCTACGATTCGCTAACCTAATGCATAAGTAATTTAAATCAAATTATTTTAAAATCCGTATTTCGTTTCTATTATAATCATAAAATTTGTAACACAAGATCATTTAGAAGCTTTGCAGTACTGACTCTTTCAAACGCACAGATGTTTTGATATGAGCAAAGATGGCGACCCGAAGATGTGAGGCGGTTTGGATTGGAATTAAAATGCGTATATTTCGGCAAGTAAACATCGTACAATGTCCCCGTGTGGTCAGATCATCTAATTTTGTCATAATGTATTCAGAACAGTTGTTGTTTGGTCGCTACGGTCATTAACATAAAAATTCGGATTATTATATAAATACTTATTTAATTATTACAAGCTAACCGGTAATAAGTATTTATATATTTAAAACAAACTACCGTATATATCACCTGTGTTCATTGAAGAATAACACAATCTGTGTAAGATAGTTTTTTATTCGGGGAAAATAAAGTCTTTCTGCGATAAAGCACTGGACAAAGTCTGAGTGCATAGAATCCAACAAAAAAGTGATGTGCATGATTTTTTTGATTTTTTTTTTCTATTTATAGTAATATTGTCTTTGACCTTTGACTTTTAAGCAAATACTTTCTTTAGTAGCAGTGATCTTGACCATCGGGCCCTTATAAGTTATCCTTGAAAGCAGGCACAAGGTAGAACTTGATAACTTCTAATAAGCATAATCAGCTCAGCTGAATTCATAATATATTGTACTTCAACTGATTTTCAATTTATAGAAATAGTGACATTGACCATTGACCTGCAGGCCTGAAAGCGTAACAAGGATGGATAGTATTGCAACAGCAATACAAAGTCCCCTGCCTGAGCTAGAAGTGCACCTATTCATTTTAGAAAAATGGATTTTCGAGAAAAAAAATGTGTGATGTACAACTACATGTCATACTGATCATGTATACCAAGTTCCGTTAAAATCTGAGTAGTACTTTAGGAGGAGTTGTCCGGACAAGCCTCAACCAATGAGAAGTCGGCGGCCATTTTGAAAAATGAATTTTCGAGAAAAAAATGTGGGATGCACAACTACATGTTATACTGATCATGTATACCAAGTTTTGTTAAAATCGGAGTAGTACTTTAGGAGGAGTTGTCTGGACAAGCCTTAACCAATGAGAAGTCGGCGGCCATTTTGAAAAATGAATTTTCGAGAAAAAAATGTGGGATGCACAACTACATGTTATACTGATCATGTATACCAAGTTTTGTTAAAATCGGAGTAGTACTTTAGGAGGAGTTGTCCGGACAAGCCTCAACCAATGAGAAGCCTGCGGCCATTTTGAAAAATGGATTTTCGAGAAAAAAAATGTGGGATGCACAACTACATGTTATACTAATCATGTATACCAAGTTTTGTTAAAATCGGAGTAGTACTTTAGGAGGAGTTGTCCGGACAAGCCTTAACCAATGAGAAGCCGGCGGCCATTTTGAAAAATGGATTTTCGAGAAAAAAAATGTGGGATGCACAACTACATGTTATACTGATCATGTATACCAAGTTTTGTTAAAATCTGAGTAGTACTTTAGGAGGAGTTGTCCGGACAACTGTTGCGTGACAGACAGACTGACAAACGGATAGGACGGACGGACAGACGGATAGAGGGTAAACCTAAAGTCCCCCCGTTTTTCAAACGGCAGGGGACTAATTAAGGTATTGTGCAGCAACCAAACAAGATGCCCTATGGACCTGTATCAATGACCTGCTTCTCTGGACCTCTTGCCTATTGAGAAAAAAGTGTTTCAATATTTTAGCATGTTCGACTCCTGTGACTGTGAATGTATGTCAAGGTCATTCATTTTAACAAACTTTCTAGCACTTTACCACAGCATATATATATACTACAGGCCCAATATCAGGTCACTTGGCCTCTGGGTTATTGAGTAGAAGATTTTCAAATGTTTGCATGTTTGGCCCCTGTGCCCTATAATGAAGGTAAAGGTAATTCATTCAAAAAAAAACTTGGTAGACTTTCTGGCATGTGATTGAGTTGAAAATAGACGGACAGACAGAGACCATTTCATTTTAGGGCACCACATCTCGTGATTTTGGACCATAACTACAAATTGTGTACTGTTCATTTGAATGGAAGAATCCCCGTTTTGGTCCCATTTCTCCCCCTTGGGAGCATGCAGAGTGCTGTGAGAGAAACTCAAGTCTCTTAAAAACATTGAGTCCAGCTAACTTATGCTCCAGAACAAGTTTGAAAACATTGTGATCTGACAAATCAGCAAATTCAAGATGTCCAACACCATCAGTATGGGAAGTTTTAAAGAAACTCAAACATTTAACATAAAAGGAAGTGACAGAGCATGTCTATATTTTTTATAGCCATGCAAAATATTGATGTATTGCAAAACAAAAAAGAATTCTGCAAAACAACCAATTCTCAAAATTCACCTAAATATGACCATATTTTTCCCAAAGGAAACTGGGAACATATAGAAGTGAGAAGAAAAATATTTAACAGAAAGAAATATAAAGAACCTTTTGAGGGACTTTAACTAAAGAGATATTATGAAAAAAAATTTAGAAATATACAAATATGAAAGTGGGAACCTTACCATATAAAAGTTATATCTGATTGATATGAATAAGTCCCCTATCCCCACAATGGAAAGTAAAGCAACCATAACTAAATCATGGAAACAGAAATGACTTTATAAAGTTTCGAATCTTCTGTAACTTTAAGATTTCTTGAACTTGATGAATTTGAGAAATGAAGTCAATGAGACTAAACAAGATAAACACTTCCAGATGCATATGTATCATCAGATTTATATTAATTATAAAGTGCAGAACAATGGGGAAAAAAATAAACGATAAACTGCTAGAATAGCTAGAACTGTATAAGATATATATAGGAAAGAAAATAAAGGGACACAACTCTTCAAGTTAGTGGAAATCCAGCCCTGAATTTAATATGTGATGATTGTCTTTTGAGAATGTGTTCCTAAACCAAAGTCAAGAGAGCTTGTATGTGTTCAACTTCCGGTGTTTGGGCCAGAGGAAACTCTGGCTACTCATTCTCATCAAGGGTCTTTGACGTGTTAGAAGGTGAGATTATAATAATTACCAGATCTAATAAGAAAATCTGATAAGTATTGCAGTGTTTTTGGATGGATCCACCAATGTTTAACAAAATTGTTTTTGCATTATTAAAGCAAACTTATATATTTTCTGTAATTATTTTCATTACAGATTTCAGAATTGAAGGAAATGCTTATGTTTGAGTTGATCCAAGAGATATAACACAGTATTCTAAAAAATATGTATATTAATCATAATTGTCACAGAAAAATGTCAACACACAATATGATGTGGAGTGCATTGGATGTTGAAAGCTTAATTCCTGCTCTGTAGTCAAGTTGTCAAGAATCATATCCTTTTACATACAATGTATATACCCGGTACTATATATATATTTGACTTTAATAGTTGTAGTGAGGATTTATAACAAAGAAAAAAAATTCTACAGAGAAAAGTATGGAAATAGGGATGAACTAAATTCAAAAATGTAGACAATACAATCTGGTGATTTGTGTAAAATGAGATTAATTTTACATCTTCATAATGTGTTACATGTACAGTCTGTCAGAACTGACAGAGAAAAACATTCCATACATACATGTTTTCTTCTGCTTTTACTGTTGTCATTCCCTGTTGTGTCCAGTATGTAACATCTCATCTTCAATAACCAAAGTTTTATTTCTAAAACCATATTTTCATGACTTAGCCTTGATAGGCCAAATAGAATAAAAGCTTTGTTTCTACTAACCCATCATAACCTTAAAAAGATTTCCCCCCAAATCAGTTTTTTTCCTAAATTGCAAATATTTGTTACCTTTGTGTAGTCGATTCCTGTTTAACTGTCAGTAATACAAATTTACAATGTATATGTAAATTAATTACACTTAAAATATAGATATCTCCAGGTTTTCCATCCATTGGTTATATCTGTTGCTTAAACAGTTCAATGAACTGTTACATTGTTCTATTTCAGATTTTCCTGTGTTGAATTGTTTCACTATTTCAAATTTTCCTGTGCTGAATTGTTTTTGCCAGATTGTTTAAAAAAATCCTACCCACCAATTAACTGGGTACCCTCTTTTCCATTTACCTGTTTGTAGAAACAAACAAGCTTTCCAATTAGTGTGTCTTTTATAAGAGTATCTAATGAAATTGTGTATTACATATGGGTAGACCATGGGTTCAAATTCATGGCAAGTCCCTGGAAGTGTAAATAGTAATGACAGCACATAGTACTGAGGTGATTTGTGCAATATGTAAGATTTTTTGCTGAAATTATTCGGGGAAAATTTTCTGTATTTATATCAATTGGGAAATATTAAATTGACTATATTCTTAATGTAAATGGCAACAAAGGAAAAGACTAGGTGGCCAGTGCTGATACAATCATAAGTCATAGAAAAGACGGTTAGATACAGAGGTTTGATAATAAACTGTAATGTGTCTTTTCTTTTGCTGGTTGTCTTCAGCAATTTAGGTTCGCTTTAATGAGTTAACCTCAAAGTTGGCATAAGATCCACAGTTCCACACTACCAAAAGGAGACAAACATGAACACTGCAGACTCCCAAAACCAGACATTTCTGCTACATTTTCCCCTTCTCCTAGCCTGTAACAGTAATTTTCCTGAGGTCCCAACATCAATCCGTACATACAGTGGAGCATTGAAATAAATTTAATTGATCTTGTAATACAAAATAACTTTTCCCAATGGTGCTATGTGTTATCAACACCAACCCCTGTCCTCAGTGCCTTAAGCAATGTCAGTCGGGGCACAGGGCCTCGTCACAATCTTTTCGTTTTGTAAACACTTGAAGCATTTTGATATATATCTCTGTTTACCCAGAGACATACATGTATATACAGAATATATGTCTCTGGTTTACCCTATGAATCATGATTAGCCTGAGGCACACTTGATATGTCTCTTTAACCTATAATAATTCATAACCTGCGGCAGCCAGATTATGAGTCGTATGGTAAACAGACAACTGTTCAAAACGTGAATGTAGTTACGTGGCCCTGTGATCGGGGTAGTTAATTGTATAAATATTCCAAACCAGACCAGTCAATTAAAATCAAAGTACTGGAAGTACTGTAAACGAACATTATTGTTTAATGCAAAATCAGTAATCTTCTAAGTTTAAAGTCGATAAATTTACTGTTATTGGTTTAGGAATTAATTGCAAATTATTTGAAATGTTTGCAGCTGTTCTGATATGATTGAACACATGCATATTTCTGTAAGGTCCTAATTGAAATTGGAAGTTTATTGATCTATCTTGGATGGATGAAAATAAAATATGTCTTCTTTCTTTCGGGAAGCCATCATCAGTTATAATACAGCCAGGACTCTGTGACCTTATTGATGCCAACTTCTAATATGCACTAAATTTAGGCTAGTTCCATCGTTAGTTTAGCATATTTCAACTTAATATGATGAAACACACATAAAGAACTACTGAAAACCAAAACCAGAGCTGCTAATCAAGGCCCGGATTGGGAATGTATCCTATTGAAACTGTACTCAAGCATGTATGGTACTTCAAAACAAAAAACTTGACTCCTTTTGTTCATGAATCATTTGATGTTAATAAATCTTTATATGAGAAGATATACTTCTGGGCCCAGTTGTTCAAAAGGTGATTAGGCTAATCATATTTTAACAACATTTTTCAAATCCTGATTTAATAATTTCTGGTCGAACTAGCTGGACAAAACTTTATGAAATTTTGTAATTCTTAATTTTCTTCCAACTGGCATTGTTTAAAGATGATATACTCACAGGTTTTGCAACAAATGAGATATGAAATTTTTACTAATCAAGTGATTAAGCTAATCACCTTTTGAACAACTGGGCCCTGGTATAATTACAGCATTGTACACAATGTGATAAAGAATAACAACCATATAAAGACTATCTTCATCAAATAATTCAGCAAACAGGAAAAGAAAACTTCAAGCTTCATTTTCAACTTCAAACTGATAAAGGTTACAGTCCATTCGATGGGATGACACATTCCCTATTTATTGTCCCTTTCCAATGTTGACCATCCGATCATAGTGAACCACACAGTTCAGCAATGTTATTGCACAAATCACATCCTTTATGTGGAGAGAACAGTTTTCGGGGTGTTATAAGATTCCATAACTGTATGCAAATTTGTAAAATCATTCCATATCTATATCTATATATATACCGTTCGTGTATATATTTACACATATCAAAATTGGAATGACACAGGAGATTTGCAAGTTTAAGTCATGGGATCGAGGTTTACGTAAAATGTTATATTTACCGGGGTAATTAGTAATTTTGATTATATATTTATCAAGCTCTATTCTGTACTTTCTACCAGTGCTTATATTAGAGAATGGACACAATTATATGTTCTCCAATGTCAAAATTAATCATATGTAAAATATTAGGGGTTTATTTGACCGAGACATATTGAAAATTTTTGTAATCATTCGCCATTCGAGGCCTGATTGCCGTCATATTTGAATTACCAAAATGGACCTGAAATCAATATTTTAAAAAAGAGAATGATCTGTGACTTGAATATTTCATAAAAATAATTCAATACATCGTTTATTCACTTCATTCAGATCTTCAGACACCACATAATTTGTGAAGTCATATATAGAAATATATGAATCATTTTGTTATTGATTAATAGTTCACACAAGTAAGCACTAGATGTAAGCAGTAAGTATATATGTACCGCTATCTACTGGCATGACTTTGAGTACAGTAGACTACACTCGCTTTGTGGATATTGACAGGATAACATATATTTACATACTAATTCAATTTTAGAATTGTAACTGAAATCTTGTAAAAGCATGGCACAAATAGTCATCTGAACATTTGTTGTATATTGAAAAAATATTTAAGGTAAATATTAACTCATTTGCTTGACTTCAATTTTCAGTTTATCAATTCATCGATTACTCTGTGTTTGAAGTATGGTGTAGTGAGAATTTCAAGTCTTGATTATGACTTTTTATGAAAATTCTAAATTAACAAATTATTAAAATGAATTTGTTTGAAAAATAACACAAGTTCCACAGCAATATTATATAGAGTATCAATCACAATATATCCGAAGTTATCAAACTACAGATAACAATTAACGACTGAATATCAAATTAAGTGAATATCACAAGTATTTTTGCATTTGTTTTTAGATAATCCGGATTTCCGTCTTTAAAAAAAAATACCTAGTAGACGTAGTGCATAGTAAACGTAGCCATGTAACAGCTGATTTTAATCAGATATAACTTAACATGAACTTAACACCGTTACAGAAGTTCGTCGCAATCGAAAATTTGGTCGTGAATTCGGTATTTTGCAAATTATTTCAAAATACTTTCAGGTAAAAGAAAAAAAAATTCTCGTAAAAATATCGATTTTGGGTGACTATCGGCCATTTCGGTAATTCAACTCTAACGACAATCGGGCCGCGATTCGCAAATGAATAATTTAAAATTCGGTCAAATAAACCTCTAATATTTTAAATATGATACAATCAGGCATTGCAGAACATATATTTTGGTCAATCCTTTGAAAATAATGCCAATTTATATTATAATTAAGCCCGATTTTTCTTCGTTTCGGTATTTCCAAGTCTGCTTCACGTGTGGTCCGTTTCAGTAAATATTCTCGTCTTTGCCGAAATAAAAACAAGCTATATAATTGTTCATTTTAAACATGACAACAACTGCCAACCACACGTATCCAAAAATGTTATTGTTGATATCATCTGAATATTGCCGTAGTTATCTGTCACTTCGATTGTAGATCTAAACCCCATGCCAAAGTGAAGGAAGAATCGACCAATCAAATTGGTTTATTTTTGATTTCCGTAATCTTGCAGTTACCTCCCTTACAACAGTAATGCGTTCCAAGTATCGCCTACAACAAGCAATCCAGTGCACATAGCAAGATATTATCATTTGCATTTGATTTATTGGGTCATTTTCGTCAAAGAAAATGGTATATGGAAATCGATGACAATTTTAACGCTATGACCAGTCACCCTGACCACAAATGCCACCTAATTGTAAGCCTATACATATGTACAGTAACTACAGTATAGTACGATACAATGTATCGTCTCGTATGCCGTCATTGATATATTTCTTTCTCTAAATTATAGAAATACACACCTAGTTGATAATGATGTAACATTCTAGAATATATATATTACACATTTAAGTAAATCGCGGACAAATTTGCAGACCTATGCTATAATGTCAGCCGTTTTGGAAAGAACACAGAAGAGCAAAACTTTCTAAACATCCGGAGACGAATGCGCCTGCGCAATAGTTGTTTACATAAATATATTGACCTGGAGTTATTGGCAAAGTTCAGGTTCATTTAGTCTTCTCATTTCGCTAGCGTTATGCATTTCTCAAATCGTATGCATCTTGAAAACACCTACTGAATACATTTCAACCTTTTCGGTAAAACTACTATATAAAACGAAGATGTTTTTGCAAGTAAATTATTTGAAGCGTAAGGCAATGGGGGCAGCCACATTTCATTGAAACAGACAGTAGATGGCGTATTGGTGAATGTGGCTACCATATATGGTTATATTTCTCAGTCCAGTTCTTGATTAATGTTCGTTTAAAAAAGGTAATTACACTGTACTGTACAGAATTACAAATATCCCTACATAGAACAATGTCGCGGACAAGCATTTATATAGACAATGGTTGTGAAGATAAAGTATTTAAATGACCATGTGCGTAAACTGTAAAACGAAAGTAGGTCTAGCTCAGCAACAGACACTGCTATTTCGCAATGACTGTTCGTTTTATTTGATACGATAGCTATGAATTAAATAAGTGTTACCTTTCGTTGTATTCTAGCACATTGGTGTCTCAACAAATACGGAATAAATCCAGTCATATTCGATAATCTTCTGTTTTTATTATCGTCAAGTTTCTGTCGTTTACAGGTGAACATATATCTTCCAGGTCACGTTCTGAATGCATGCGCTTCCGGTTACGTCATCAAATTCATTTCCCGCGAATATATTGGGGAATCTAATTTTCCCTTTAAAATGAAATGAAACGAAAGAAATAAAGATTATCTAAATAAAAGAAAAGCTATCAGTATTGAGTAGAAAATTGAATTCCCTTTGTAAATAATTATTTCAATTCGCTTACCTCAATCATAACCAATCAAAATAAAAATGATTTAAAATTTACTTTTCGTTTCCTTGATAATCCTAAAATTTAGGATCACAATATCATTTAGAAGCTTTGCAGTACTGACTCTTTCAAACGCACAGATGCTTTGATTTGAGCAAAGATGGCGACCTGAAGCTGTGAGGCGGTTTGGATTGGAATTAAAATGCGTATATTTCGGCAAGTAAACATCGTACAATGTCCCCGTGTGGTCAGATCATCTATTTTTTTCATTATGTATTCAGAACAGTTGTTGTTTAGTCGCTACGGTTATTAACATAAAAATTCGGATTATTATATAAATACTTATTTAATTATTATTCTTAACACTTTTTTTGTGAACAAATTCTCTCAAAAACGAATGCAGATAGAACGTTCATATCTTAGTACATGATAGACAATATCAGGTTGTCGATCTTGGTGCAATTTTATGTTCATACGTTCAACGGTCAAGGTCACAGATCTATAAATAGAAAAATTTTGGACGTTTTTTGAACGGTCATAACTTCGTAACGGATCGTTCTATTTCGTTCCCGTTCAGTGTATTATGTAGATCAGGGACAGAGCTAACTTTTCTTCGTGCCATCTTATCAGAGAATATGTCAAGGTCATGAACTCGCCAAGGGGTAAAGAAAATATCGAAAAAAAAATTCTCAATCTGAAAACTGTTTTCATCCCTAACGAAAGAGTATGATGTACTGAGACGAAATATGAACTTTTTTTGATCGTCGGATAAAAAATGACGGAGATATGGCACTTTGAAAATTTCGAAGTTTTTCCCGCCAAAATTCAAAAATCGGCAAAAAATGACTAAAAATTTTCAGCTCCTTCATTTATACACATACAGATTTGATATTTGGCACAACAATAGCATGTAAGAGTAGCTACAAAAAATACTATTTTTCATTGACCTTGACCTTCATTCAAGGTCAAATTATCGAAAAAACTAAAATTGAAAAGAAATCTTTTGGGTCAGGCTCTTTTTCTGTTCGTTTTATTCCTGAAACAATCAGTGCATCTTGTAGATCATGGTCGGCACTAACTATTTTCCTATACATGTTATCAAAAAATATCTCAAGGTCAAGGTCTAAGCATGAGGTCAAATCAAGGTCAAAAATTTTAAATTCAAAATTACTAATTTTTTTATATGAATCGGAAAGCACATGATTAATCATGACAAACGGTGCAAGTTTTATGGTCGTTCGATAAAAAATGACGTAGAAATGGCACTTTGAAAAATGTTTGTTTTCCCGCCAAAATTCAATTTTGTCCCAAAAATGCACTTAATTTCCATTTACTCCTATATCTTTACACATACAGATTTGATTTTTGGTACAGTGATAGCTTGTACAAAGGGCTACAAACTTAATTGCTTTTCATTGATGTTGACCTTCGCTCAAGGTCACAAAGGTCAAATGATCAAAAATCGAAAATTTCAAATTTTTAAAATAGTTTCATCGTATGTGAAAGAAAACGTTATTTTAAAGATGTTTGCAACGTTAGAAGGTCAACTGATCGGTTAAAGAAGGGAAGCGAAGAGAAAACGAATAGAAAACGAAGAGAATCGTAGGTAAAACGTACAAAAGCGTTCGTCAGAACGAGAACATGTCAGCGATCTTTTTCTTGTTGGAAATCCCGTGTTTTGATCTTGATCAAATCTAGTTATTATTATTCTTAATACTTTTTTTGTGACCAATCTCTAGCAAAAACGAAAACAGATATAACGTTCATATTTAAGTACATGATAGAGAACATCAAGCTTATGATCCCTTAACGATTTCATGTTCATAAGTTCAACGGTCAAGGTCACAGATCTATAAATAGAACATTTTTGGACGTTTTTGAACGATCCTAACTTCGTAACGGATCGTTCTATTGCGTTCAAGTTCAGTGTGCAACATAGATCAGGGACAGAGCTAACTTTTCTCCATGCCATCTTATCAGAGAATATGTCAAGGTCATGACCTCGCTATGGGTTAAAGAAAATGTCGAAAAAAAAAATCTCGATCTGAGAATTTCCTTCACTGTAAATGAAAAAGTATGATACACTGAGACGGAATGTGAAAATTTTTTGAGGATCGGATAAAAAATGACGCAGATATGGCACTTTGAAAATTTCAAAGTTTTCCCCGCCAAAATTCAAAAATCGAGCAAAAATGCCTAAATTTTTTTCAGCTCCTTCATTTAAACACACACACACTTTATGTTTGGTACAACAATAGAACGTAAGAATGGCTACAAAAGAAGTTATTTGTCAATGACCTTGACCTTCATTCAAGGTCAAATAACCAAAAGAAATTAATTAAACAAAAATTCTTTTGAATCAGGTTCTTTGTCCTTTCGTTTTTTTCCTTAAACAATCAATCCATCTTGTAGTTCATTGGCGGGGCTCACTTTTCTCTGCGATATGTTATCAGAAAATATGTCAAGGTCAAGGTCTAAGCGCGAGGTCAAATCAAGGTCAAAAATTCAAAATTCAAAATGAGTTTATTTTTTGATTGCGTTGCAAAGTGCATGATTAACGAAGAAGAACGGTGCAAGTTTTATGGTCGTGCGATAGAAAATGACGTAGAAATGACACTTTGAAAAATGTTTGTTTTCCCGCCAAAATTCAAATTTGTCCCCAAAATGTACTTAATTCCTCTCTTCTCCTATATCTTTACACATACAGATTTTATATTTGGCACAGTGATAGCTTGTACGGAGGGCTGCAAACTTGATTGCTTTTCATTGACCTTGACCTTCGTTCAAGGTCACAGAGGTCAAATGACCAAAAATCGAAAATTTTGAATTCTTAAAAAAATCTTTATTTTGATCATCTATAGAAAAAAATAGGTCTTATGAAGATGTGTGTAACGTTTCAAGGTCAAATCATCAAAAAAAAATTTAAAAAAAAACAAAAAACTAAGATAAAGGTATGGTATACATGATGCACGGTAAGGTATACACAATACACGGTACAGGATTCACGATAATTGTGCGGGATACACGACATACGATACAGTAAACATGATACATGGTATGGGCTACACTATATACGGTACAGTACACTCGAAAAACGGAACGGTATACACAATACTTGATACGAGATACAAGGTACTTGGTACGCGATACACGGTACAGTATACACAATACACGTTACGGGATACACGATACGTTGTACGGGATACAGGATAAACGGTTCAGTAAACACGATACAAGGTACCAGATACGGTATACACGCTATGGAATACACGGTACGGGATAGACGATAAATGTTACTGGATATATTATACAATATGGGATACATGATACATGGAACGGGATTCACAATACAGTAAACACGAAACAAGGTACGAGATACACGATTCACAGTACAGTTAACACGATACGAGATACACGAATCACAGCAGAGTAAACACGATACAAGGTACGGGATATACGATTCACAATACAGTTAACACGATACAAGGTACGGGATACACGATTAACAGTACAGTAAACACGATACAAGGTACGGGATACACGATTCACAGTACAGTAAACACGATACAAGGTACGGGATACACGATTCACAGTACAGTAAACACGATACAAGGTATGAGATACACGATTCACGGAGGTCAAATGATACAAAATCGAAAAATTCAAATTCTTTTAAACGGTTATTTTCTTCGTATGTGAAAGAAAACGTTATTTTAAAGATTGGTTAAAGAAGGAAAGCGAAGAGAAAAGGAAGAGAACTCGTAGGTAAAACGTACAAAAGCGTTCGTCAGAATGAGAACATGTCTGCGATCATTTTCTAGTTGGAAATCCCGTGTTTTGATCTTGATCAAATCTAGTTGTTTTTGTAATTGTTTTTAATGCATGTACTAAAACATGTAACATTCAAAGTAATAGGGTGATTGTATTACACATTGTCTTGGAACACTAAAAGAAATGTATTATTTTATTACATATTGTCTTGGAACACTAAAAGAAATGTTAATATTTTATTTCATAGTGTCTTGGAATACTTAAAGTAATAAAGTGATTTAAAAACGTTGGTATATTTTTTTTTTAGAAATTTTGTTTGATGTGATTAACAATAATCTCTCATAGCTCTTTTATGAGTGGCGTTCGTAATTTCTTTTAATGCCATTATTTATTTTGATTGTAAATATGTGATTGAAAAACAGAAACAAAAAACGGTGATACTCAAAAACATTTTGATGTCTGTATCTTGTTTTTTTGTTGGGTTTATCCCAAAGTGAACAGCATGGATCATTTTGAGGCTGGGTCTCGTTTTAGTAGTTTGTGACAACCTCTCTGAACAACATACGTCCGGGACGCCCGTCACATGCAATCAAGAGCAATTAGGGTAAAGTGTCATGTCCAAGGACATAACCACGATGGCACAGACCGGCCCGTTTCTCAGCTTCCCGAGAAACACAAACCGACTCGAGAGCGTCGAACTACGCACCTCAGATCTTCACCTGAGGTTACTTGGCCGGCGCTCTAACCGACTGAACTATTATCCCTCCTGTTATCTCTATCTGTTTCTAATGATTTACTCTACTAACGTGCGCATACTGGTGAGTGCTACTTCCTGGCCTTCCTGACTGCATTCCTCCTTCACTGTAC